>NC_006670.1:332500-362500 GCF_000091045.1 Cryptococcus deneoformans JEC21
AGGATTTCGTGCGGCAAGCCAAGGAGGGGAGGCTGTTCTATTGAGATAGAAGACATGGCAGAACTCCTCCTGTGGGGCTTGGGTTTGGTAATAATGCTACTAGACATGGTGTGTTGTTGCGCCTGGCAATAATGAGCTGGAGAGAATGAAAAAAATGGGCGAATGCCGCAGACGAAACGGACAATGTGAGGCTTCCTTCGCTCAGGACCAGTCGTCATACCTAGCAGCCTTCGGGGGGTTGATTACGTAAACTAGATCTGCTGTTCTCTTTCCTTATGAGCAGCCGACAGCGTGCAACTTCTGTATCGCACATCTACCCTTTCGTCATTA
Source organism: Cryptococcus deneoformans JEC21 (assembly GCF_000091045.1). Classification (NCBI taxonomy): domain Eukaryota; kingdom Fungi; phylum Basidiomycota; class Tremellomycetes; order Tremellales; family Cryptococcaceae; genus Cryptococcus; species Cryptococcus deneoformans. The sequence goes on from NC_006670.1 coordinate 332,831, forward strand.
TCCGCCCGGGGTAAATCCAAAATAATGAACAAGACCACTGATCAAGCAGCGTCCTCAAATCTCAACAAGAAGTCCTCAGTTTACGTCTCAGGCTTTGCCCCAGAGGTCGACGAAGAACAACTCTTACAAGCCTTTGTTACTTTTGGAGATATCATCGAGATTAAGATTCCTCATGAGCCTCATGACCGTATGTTCTATTTACCAATAATATAAATGCAGCCTGATGCTAACGTGATTATCATGACAGCTAAAAAACACCGCGGCTACGCGTTCATAACGTTCTCCTCCGCTGCCGATGCTCAAGAAGCCATTGACAATTATGATCTCAATCAATTACCGGGGTATCAAGGAAGCGGTAAATTCTTGAAATGCAGCCTGGCTCAACCTAGCAAGTATGTGGATGAGAGTGGAAGGAATGATCGAGCAAGTGAGTGGAGTCTTTTTCGTTCAAAATCAGGCAAGAAGACTAACGTGATCGTTGCAGTTTGGGAGACAGAGGAATGGAAAGCGGAACATGCTGGAGAACGGCCAGAGGAAGCTACCGAATAAGAAGGGTAATACCATGTATAATAATACCACTGTTGTACATCCACCATGTTCGTGAGAAATACAGAATCACACTGCATCACTGCTAGGTTTTGTTAAAGACAATGCTCTACATGGAACTTCTTATTTCTTCGCATCTTCCCCTTCTATTGGCACTTTAGATGTGCACCAACACATAGGGCACCTCGACATCCTCGTCATTCTCATCATTAACCATAACCTCCACCAATAAGTTCTTGACATGAGGAGGGATTGGCTTCTTGCCGACGTGTTCGACAAGCTCGCTCATACGCATCCTCATTCGGTCGGCAGCCTAAGCGTTAATATTAGCTATGTCATTACGAGTTCATCAGTCGGAGCGTCTACTCGCCTTCTTAGAGGGGACGAAAGAGGACCACAACATGGAAACACCCTGAGAAACCATTTGTACTTCCAACTTGTGGTTCTCCTGGAACCATTCCAGGAATTGCTGCAACGTAGGATTGCCCTCGATCTCAAACCTGTCCCACAAAGTCCACTCAGTCTCGCCATACTTTTGCTTCGCCGCCGCAATAGGCTCAGAGAAACCGAAGAAGGGCAACGCCAAATTCACGAAACCGTTTTTGTAGTCCTCAAGCTTGTTCTTGCCGTCAATCAACTTGTAAAGTTCCAAGCAAACCAAACCGACAGCGAGAGCAGTGGTTGTAGCGATGGCAGGGATAATCTTTCCTGCGATGAGTTTGGTCTTATGCCTATCGGCAAGGGTGATGCCATAGTTTCGGGCACGCAAGTTGGAAGCGGCGGTGATGAAGTCAATGTGGTGATTAGAGTCATCATCCTTCTCGAAGTCAACAGGTTGAAGTCGGAAACCAGCGAGAGAAGCAGGAGGGGGAAGAGAAGAAACAATAGCTTCAATGTCATCTTCATCTATATCTCACCAGTTAGCGCAATCTTTTGCCATTGATATGAGAACTTGCCATCGTTACCGTTGTTTTCAACAGGTTCATTTTCATTGATCTGGATCTTGACACCGCTCTTAGGAGTGAACTCGGGGACGTTCATAGACTCGACCACCTTTCGGAATAAAGCAGGGTCTCGCTCGCCCTTGAGACCGTAGTTGAAAGCGTGAAGGTTGGCAGCGGCGATGAGGTACTCCATATCAAGAGGCTATACTAGAATTAGATCTATTATCCGCTCAAATAAGCTCCAGGACCTACATCGTCAATGTTGAAGGCAAGAGCGGTGGGAGCCCTCTTGGGTCCGGACCAGAAGGGAGTGCCGTTGGCGTTAACTTGGTCCTTGGGCAAGTTGAACAACAACTGCTTGATCTCATTTACATAGTTGTTCTCATATTGTAACCTGGCCCACATGATACACTCCTCGAAAGACATGGGCCTCTCCTTCACAAGGTATTTCTCAATCTGTTTGAGATGCTCGTGGTGCTGGCCAGAAGACTTGAGGGTGGTCTCGACAAAATCTGGTTGAGAAAGATAAAGGTTGACAGTAGTAGGAGGATTGACGAAGAAAGAATCGAACGCTTCTCGGGCCCATTGGATGGTGTGCTCAATGGCATTCGGGAAGTTCTTGACGGTACAAGAGGGAATAGACTTCTCAGGAGGGTCCTGGGAAGATGAATATGACTCGGTGAGGTGAGGAACAACGACCTGAGTATTGGCCTTGGTACCAAGAGTACCAGACTCAAGGAGAGGCTTGCAGTAGAACACACATCGTCGGTCCATGTACTGACGCGCTGACACGTTATCGAGGGCATTGGTGACGCCATCAAGATTGGCGAAGAATTCATCACCATAGACATCTGCCGTTGGTCAGCACTGCCCAAGCCATTCACATGGATATACTCACTTTCAGTCTCGGGGCCGACCCTGTCATCGTGAGCAATGATCTTGCCCTTCAAATTGGGGTTCATGTCCGCAACGGCAGCAGCCGCACTTTCAGCCTTGAACTTGCCCACATCCTTGGCTCTGAACAAGAACTGTCGGTTCAAGTTACTCTTTTCAATGGTGTCCAGGTCGGTAACATGAATGATACCGTTGGGACCAGTGGCAAGGCCCATCATGCTCCAATTCTTCAACATCTCACAACCGATAGCACCCGAACCGACAAGGAACTCGCGAGTGTTGGAAATCTTTTCCTGAAAGGCCTTACCGAAGACGGCGATTTGCCCGTCGTATCGAGATCCAAGAGGCTGGACGTCAGCCTCAGAAGGAAGGGTAGCAGGGAGAGACTCGAGTGAGTCAAAGTACATGTTTTGTTGCATGGGGTGGAATTTGGCGGAACAAGCCTTGAGGACTTCTTGAGCGACGAAACCACCAATGACGGCAACCATAGGGGAAAGGTCTCCAGTAGCTTGGTAAGAAAGCTCGGTGAGAATCTTCTCGTCAAGGACGTCTTCGCCTCCAGCAGCAGAGTGGATCTCCTTAGCGAGAGAAATGACTTGCTCGGCGTCGGCGGCGTTACGAGGTCGAGGAAGATGACCGGCCTTTTCGTAAAATGCAGAAAGAGCCTGGAAACCAACGTGCAAGGCAGCGGGTCGGTCCCATTTGGCAAAGTCGGTGATGAAGAACTCGGGGTTAGTGAGGGACTCTTTAAGGGTTTTCTGTACATCGGATTAGCAATGTCATTTAATTTATGCGCACATCACTAACAAATTGAAGAATCTTGGGCATCTTCACTTGGGTGAAGAGACCGCCAGATTTGTACTTGCCCAACCCACGGGTGTCGCCGATTGAGAAAGTGTAAGGACCTATCTAAATGTTAGCTTTTTTTTTGTCATCAAGTAACCCGACAACGCTCACCCTTGACAGAGATCTTTCTAGGCTCACAGCCGTTCAAACCCTCCATACCCTTAATCTCAGAGAAAGTGACAAAGTCGCCGTCTTCAAGTCCATGTCGCGTTTCGTCAAGACAGGTAACAATAGCATCCTCATCCTGTAGAGACTGGATGAGCAAATGTTTTTTGGGATCAGAAAATAGCGACCTACCTCGTCAATCTCGACAATCATTCCGCTTAGAGGGTTCTCTCCTGTAGGGTCGACACAAGCAAAATCCTTGCCAAAGTCGTTGAACACGCTGCCGAATAGACCCCTCACATCCGCTGCGATAAAATAGATCCCCTTTTGCCTACAGTACTCGTCGATCTCTACTTGCTTCCTGACAGTGGCGTTGGTGAGTACAACAATCTGGTAAGGCTCGATCATTTCCGGTGTGATTTCGCCTGCTCCAGGGAGAATCTTGATAGGGACGTAAGAGTTGAGTTCGGCAAGTCGGGGAGCGGTGACTTCAGCTCGAGGTCGACCAATGTCCTCTTCACGAAGGAAGAATTGTGTACCGAGATCCGCGATTTCTACTGCAGAAGGGTCGTAGATGGTGACAGTCTTGACACCTGCCAAGGCAACGTTCTTGGCTATCAAATATATAAGCTTTTGTATCTTCAATGATTGCTCGCTGCAATGCAAGTCGCAAGCAAGATAGCTTACCAATCTCAACACCAAGGCCCTTCATGCCAACAATAAGAACGTTGGAAGTGGCCATCTTCTTCATCGCTACAGATAACATCAGGTTCAATCTCAGTTCATCCTTATCCGATGCCCTCACCTTCGTGGCCCAACACATAGCTAATCCGAAAGTTAATTCAACACTATTGGTACAGAAGAGATCATAACCCACAGTTGACGAGAGTACAAGCCCTCTGATCAGTCGCACCAGACTATCAGCACTTGTCTATGCATTGTATACCAAACTATTGCTTACCATCGACTAAAAGAGGGAAGTCACGTTAGCATGCATCAGAAGACGTATATGGCTTGAGCTTACTAGAGTCACCAGGGACGGCTTCGTCAACTTGCATAGGAGCTGCCATTGCTGCTTTGCTTCGTATTCCTTGTTTTCGTTCAAAGTGACAATAGGGATTCTTCCTCCAAAGGTCGTATCTAGTACACGGTGTAAGAAAGAAGAGGAATTTATATGAATGTATTTGAGATGGAATGCAAGAGAATACTGTGACTAAATGGAGAATCGGTGCATGAACGCGACGGTGAGCGGCGGTGAGCGGCGAAGATGCATGAATGATGAAGAATAATGACTGAGCGCGGAGATGACGATGACGTCCCATTTCAACAGATGATGAGACAATTTACTCAGCCAAGAGAAAATTCGCATCTACGTACATAAAGCCATGCACCCCCAGTATCCACACTAAAAAAAACCGGCTGTCTTAACACGCATCTATATGTCAAGGAGAAAAATCTATGAAATGACATCGTACTACAATCTACAAGTGGTTTCGTCTTTCACGTATAGCGTCAAGTGGCAAAAACGTAAGATGGACAGAGGTAATGGGATTGAGAATCGAGCGGATAGATATTGGTCATTCAATCCAAGCAAAAAAAAACCACCATCAGAGGGAGATAAAGCAATATGGGGGTTAAAAAAGGGTCAAGATAGCACTAAGAAGCGGCACAAGAAGGGCAACAGGTGTTATTGACAAAGTAGGGAAGGCAAAGCTGCTGCTGCAGATAGATATTAGCTGGGATGTCAAATTTACGTCGCAAGGAGCGGCTTACGATGCAGGCCGATCGGTAATTCTCACTGTCAACACAGCGACCAAACCGTCAATAGCAGGATAGCCGTCTTCCTCAACGCTACAAATAAATGTCAGACAGCGAATCTCAATGCCGTCAAAATAAACTTACGTCAAATAGTGATTGATACCATCTGCATTTTGTCGACATTAGCGCAAACCTGACCTTGTCATGATACACCACTTACCACTCGAGTTTTCCAATAATCCTGGGACGTACTCTACATCTGTCTGGTACGTATAATTGTTGTACGTCGCAGAACCAGACAGTGTAGAAGTATTTGAGAGAGTTCGGGTGTCGATGCTCTGACCAGTCAAATTACCGACAAGCTCGTCTCGGCCAATATTGTACCTGTTTCGCAGGCATGAGCAACCTCGTTCCAAACAACTTACAGGACAACAATGCTCACCCATTAACAACGATATCATGTCCTTCCGTCAAGGATTTTTCCACTGACACGGCCATAAAGTACGCGCCGGTTGTATTTTGAATCCAGTATCTCAAATGCAATCCTCCGTTGAATGTCTCCTGACACGTTCCAATGTACGGGTTGCCATAGTTGTATCTCAGTTCCTCAACTTCTGTCACATTCCCTTGATCGTCACCAAGGTTTGCTTGTTGGTCAGCACCTAAATGTTGACCCAAGCATTCTTCGCCGAGACCCGCCGAGCTGTCACAGAGTTAGCCTCAAGGCTTGGCGCGGATAAGATGCTTTTATATGTCGAAATAATTGAACATACAGCATATAGTTGAGAAAGCCACCATCATCGGCAGATTTGACGAGCACCTCGGCATCAGAATCGCCAGACAAAATTACGTTGAGTGGTTCACCCATACCAGCTGGATATGTACCATTCACGATCTAACCACAAGGTCAACGAGCTGCTGATAAGGCTTTTACAACTCGGGTCCGGCACTTACTGTCAACATATACCCTCCATTGTCTTCTGGATTTGTATAGCCACTCGCTCGCTTGCTCAAGGTAGTCGCCGATCCTAGCACCGCTCGCTCCACCGGATCTCGACCGACGTGATCTAAAATCACCGAAGCTTCGCTCGCGCCAGCCACATCTATCGGTGACGGTGAAGCTGAAGCCTGTGGGAGGAAAATGAGAAGGTGTGAAGCAAGGAAGAAGGCAGTGGCGGAGACTGATAAAGGGACCATTGTTCTAGGCGAGCAGTACACGTTGTTCGTTGCTTAAATTCTTCAATGTCGACGTGGATGAAGAGTGGAGATAGGTGAATCTATCGTCTATAAGTGGCTTGAACGAGGGTATCGGCGACAGTGGGAGCGTATACAACGATACTGGGGACGAAGAAGCAGGAAAAAATGGAATATCAAAAGAGAAATGAGACGAACTGAAGAATAATAATAGAGAATTGATTGTCGACTTTGAAGATAATTCAGGGGCGATCAAAAACCGCGATCTCGTTCGCGGTCACCGACGCAACTTGGCCCGCAACACGGTCGCTTGCTTTATTTTTCAAGCAGTCAGGTCATATTCCAGGCCAGTCTTCCCTTTCCACAAATACATCATCACCATGGCTTCCACAAAATCACTTCTCCGCTCCACTAGAGCATTCCCCTGCATCACTTCTTCTCATGTCAGGTACATTGCCACCTCCGTTCCCCGCAGAGAGTCACAATCCACACCAGGTCAGACACCTCCGTCGAGCAAGACCACCCACTTCGGTTTCCGAGAGATCCCCGAGGAACAGAAGGAGACACTCGGTGGGTATTTCATTTCTACATGTAAACAAACTTATCATTATTACTAAATACAAATCCCTAAACGTTCAGTTGGAGGGGTTTTCAGCTCAGTCGCATCCAGTTATGACCTTATGAATGACTCCATGTCCTTGGGCATTCACCGTCTGTGGAAGGACTCTTTCGTCTCATCAATGCTTCCTCGTTTGCCTCCATCTTTCCATCGCAACCCCAATGACCCGGTGACCGAGAAACCAGTGTTCAAGTGTTTGGATGTTGCTGGTGGTACGGGTGATATCGCGTTAAGAATATTGGACCGGGCCAAGGACAAGTTTGCCTGTCGAGATATCGAGGTGGAGATTGTTGATTTGAACGAGGGCATGTTGAACGAGGGTAGGAAGAGGGTTGCTAAAACCATGTACTACAACAGTTTGTCTAGTTTTCTCGCACAGCTGCCCACGGCTGACAGAACAATCAAGCTCCTCAAATCAAGTTTACTCACGGTAACGCTCAACACCTTCCTTCCCACATTGCCGATAACTCCATCGACTTGTACACCATTGCGTTTGGTATTCGAAATTGCACTTCCCTCCCTGCTGTCCTCAGCGAAGCTTATCGTGTCCTTAAGCCTGGAGGCAAGATCGGTGTTTTGGAGTTTGGTAAGGTTACCAACCCTCTCTTCAGAGAGTAAGTTTGTGTATGTATGTTGGTCAAGATCTGTGCTGATGGATCTATAGGATCTACCGACAATACTCTTTTCAGTTCATTCCCGTAATGGGCAAGATTCTTGCCGGTGACTCTGAATCTTACCAGTACCTTATCGAGTCCATTGAGCGATTTCCTTCTCAGCCCGAGTTCGCCAAGCTGTAAGTCTCATTGGTAGTTGCAACTCTCAAGCATAGGTTAATAACCATATCAGTGTGCAAGAAGCAGGATTCAAGACTGGCCAGATGAGGGAAGGTCGAGGTGGTGCTTGGACTGACTACACCAACGGTATTGCCACCGTTTGGACAGGTGTCAAGGTTTAAATTGCGGAGTGTATACCTCCATATAGGGCTTTGTTTGGTGTTCAAACATCATACACAAAGCAAAAAATCAATGGTACCATGTCGAGTAGTATTGGGCGATCGGGCACATATGCATCAACAATGTTTCTGGACGATGAATGCATTTGTTGAGGTTCTTTTGTCATTGACATTAGTGGTCACCGACACAGATCGGGACAAATAAGACGTCCCCGGGACTTTCCTTACACGAGACAAAAAAGAAAAGCGCTGACATCTCAGAGGACTCGGTGACGTTGTCAAGGACGTCCTGGGACATGAGGAGAAAAGTCGTCCTCGAGACGTCTTGTGATGACGGTCCCGATCTTAGTTCGTTACCATCGACTACCCTAAGGCTACCAGACATACTCCTTATGCCAGCTTCGAGAGAGTTTACACCACGGCAATGGAGAGGCTTCGTCACGTGGAGATTATTCTCGTAACAGTGAACCCTCTTTTTTATTACACTTTCTATCATCATTATTGCAGATTCTCGTCATCGTCTGATGATCCTGTTTTATGAACCGATGTATAATTAATTAATGTCATGTCATCTCCCGAGGAAAAAAAAACCAATTATTATCATGCGTCCTCAAACGCTTACAAATGTATTTCAACCATGTCACACAAAATGATTATGTTACATGCTTTTTATCATTTGACTTCTTTCCATACCACGCCAACTCAAGTGCTTATTACTATTTAGTCCATTTTAATGGACACCAAGAGTCTTGAAACTTTCCCTAGCACTCCAGGTTCTACGAAGTCTTATTAGCACTCTTATTGCCAACACGTAAACGCTGCGTGCACTCACTCCCAGTAAAGCTTGATGGAGTCATCCAAGGCACCACCGCCAGTCTTGGCCTGCAACTTCTTGATGGCTTGGTCAGCATTGGTACCAGGCTCGACACCGGTATTGGTGATGGTTCGAGCCAGCCAAGTAATCAAGTGGACTATCATCAAATAAAGATCAGCATCTGGAAAACTCCCTCGTGCAGCCTAGAAACTGACAATCGACCTCTGAAGGCTCGTTACCGCCAACATATGGACCCTGGTTGTTCTTGGTCAAGGCCTCAGTAATGAAACCTCGAAGGGCGTTGCCGACAGAGTTCCAGAGCTGCTGTCCCTGAGCGTAATGGGCCTTGCGAGTTTGCTCATCAGGCTCGGCAATGAAAAACTCCAAAAGCTGCTTGTTATCGGCTTGTTTCTTGGTAAGGAACTCCTTGAATTCTTCAGGAGGGTTTTCCACGAGCCTGGAAAAGTCTGTTCAACACAGGCCCTAGCGAATTGAGTTCTATTTACTTACTTGTTTAAAGTCTTCTGCCTACCCGCCAAAAAGCCCTTGGGTACCCCGTTGATTTTGGTCTTTCTGTCTTCATCGTCTGTCGCGATCAAAAACGTAGCGTTGGGGTCAATGGCAGCGCTGTGAATCTATAAAATGATGTTAATGATTTTGTTTCAATTCCCGACAGGAAGGCTATTCCTCGACGTACCTCCTCAATGATACTAGCGCCGGAGGAAACCTTGCCCCTAGGCCTTTGAGGAGCAATCTTGACGATCTCGGCGACCGCACTCTAAGAAAACATCGACAGTAACGTCATTCAGCATGTATTCCCATTTGGAAATGTACAGCACATCAGCAAACATCACCACCACGCATCCAGGCTCTCAAAAATGTCCAAGCTCTTTGCATGGAAAGAAGGGTAGTTTGAACAAGGATGATTACTCACAATGGAGTCTGTGAAAGTGTCATTGCCAACAACCAGAGTGGGCACAGTACCGGCAGGGTTGATTTTGAGGTAGCTGGGTTCAAAGTTTTCTCCCTAAACAGGGAGGTCGCATTAGAATCTTTGGAAAAGGTCAGGACCGTCTGAAAAAGCATACCTCGGGAAGGTTGATAGTGGTCCACCTGACGTCCTTGTCCTTCTTCAAGCCACCCTCCTCGAGCGCGATCTTGGGGGCATTGGACCAAACAGAGCCTTCGAATTCGTAAAGTTCTGTGGGCAACGCGGGTTATTAGCAGATGATCCAACTGTATCAGGAATCGACAATGAGGCCCATGATTAAACAGACTCCGGCCACTCTTGCGAGGAGAGATGCTTGTAATCTGATGGATGGGAGGCTTGGGTCGAAAGACTTACGAATCTTGTCGCCAGCCATTTTATATTTGTTGCTAGTAATCGAAGCAAGAATTAGATGAACTCAAGCAAGTAAGAATATGTATGAGTTTGGGCTTAGAATAGGAGGTTACACTTTCTTATATACATGTGAAAAAGGATGATGCAAAGAGCGAACCATGACCGCCAATGGCATAACAATGCGTCATACTATCAGTCGTAATCCGGAACTAATGTCAAATCGTCTGCTGCCGCCAGCCTCCACCAGTGTTGTAGTGGTGGCGCCTTTATTCACCACATTCGTTCGTTATGCCGAGTGATGAAGCTTATTATCTATTGGATGTCTGAATATGTCGTTGTCTGAATGAATGCATGCAGCCTTGTCGTTTAGTCTTATTTTCAAAGGCCGGATTTGAGAAAGGAGATATTTAAATAGTAGATGAGGGAGCATACATCCGGACCATTTCCCATGAAATCAGGAAATGATAATGATCGATAGATCGCTGACCAGGCACGCTTGATCGAGGTTCCGCGTCCCAGCGTTTCAAGTTATCTAGCAAGAAGGACGGAAACAAAAAGCCTTTGGCCTAAGGAAAACTGGTGAGAGGAAGGACACAAAATAGTAAGAAGTTTTATTGTGCGAATCACCGATAACAGCGGATAATAAACAGCATTAAAGGATTATCTGAGAAGAGGAATCGAACAAGTCATACAGGGACACAATGCGCCATGCATGACATGGAGGAGTTGAGGCCTCTAATCGAGTTGGTACTTCTGATGATGCTGTTTGCAAATACACTCAGAGATTACCTACTTCACTCACAGTGATGACCATTCTTCTTGCGTGTAACCGAGCGACGGTACGGTAACCATGACGGTACCCACCCTTTTTCAGATGCTAGTATCTACAACAACTTAGTGTTCAATTTTGCCAGGGCAACCACTTCATGTTGCTTCAGATGTATCAGTTTTTTGTTCTGCAACGTCGTCGCTCATACTGCTTCGAAGCGAAGTATATGCCTGCTACCTATCCAAATACAGTACGCCTACTTCTCTGAGGTCAGTCTCCCAACACTTTATCTAGCCTCAATTCAGTTGTCGATAATGTGATAAAAGAAGGGGGTGACTTGCTGATCGAGTACAGGCACCTACCGATACCCACCATTTATTAAATAATGTTGTTCCTATCATTAGGCTTCCTCAAGTGCCAAGAACGTGGTGATGGTAGGTCGATACAGGAAGCACACGAACAGACAGAACCCGAGAAAATGCTATACCTTGTTTTACATACTTAGACCTGTGCAAATGCACCCACAATGCTCCGTACGGCTTCCGCAAATATCTCCTCATCGGACCGCACTGAAAATTGAGTAAATGAATCAAATAAATAGAACATCTCAATACCGCATCCTCTTGGGATCCCTGTCCTGGTAACCTCCACCGCCTCCCCCGAACCCACCACCACCACCGCCGCCTCCTCCACCATAACCACCAGGTCCACCGGCGTTGTCGTAATCGCGTTTGTAACCTCCACCCCCCCCAAAGCCTCCTCCACCTTGTCCGCCTTGAACTCCATTTTGCTGGCCGGGACCGCTGCTGACTTGTTAGTACCACAGACGGACAGTGCGTATCGGATGAGAACTTACCCGAAGCCGCCACCACCGCCACCGTACCCTCCTCCCTGTCCACCGTATCCACCTGGGCCTCCTGGACCGCCAAACCCTCCCTGTTGTTGGCCAAATCCACCAGGACCACGATCTCCTCGATTTTGGAAACCCCCTCGGAAACCGCCTCGTCCAGCGAAACCTCCTCTGTCATCCCCTCCGCCAAATCCTCCTCTGTTACCTCCGCCAAACCCTCCCCTGTTCCCTTGAAAACCACCTCGGAAACCAGCACCGCCGCCTCGTCCTCCTCCACGGAACCCTCCTCGGCCACCTCGGAGGTTGCTGGGAGCGACATACGGTGCAGGGGAGGCTTCTGGGGCGACGGGTTTGGGACGGCCACCAAGACCTCCACCGAGACGTTGAGGTTTCCATCCTTTAACAGTGCGTCCACGCTCGACATCGACAAGAATCTTCTTGTGGTGAATAGGAATGCCTTCAGCGTCCTTGTATGCGGCTAGCCAATCGTAAGTTATTAACCTTCTGAACAGCAATTGAAGGCCCACCTTTCATATCTCGTTCTCGCTCATAAACAATAAAGGCGTAGCCGTTACTCTTGCCCTTTCGATTTCGAACGATACGTATCCGCTCGATAGGGCCATACATTTCAAACTCTCGGCGAAGGTCTGTCTCGTTCGCTTTCTTAGACTGTGGAACATCGTGTCAGTGAGAACGGTCAGATAGGTTTACAACATCTACTTACTAGCCTTGAGATGAAAAGGGTTTTATAAGGGTCACCGATGGCTTGAGCGTCATCCTGAGGTTTATCTGCAGAAATGTTAGTGACCTTACATAGACGGTTAGATAATACCCACAGTTGCTCTCGGCATTCTTCTTGTACTCCTCTTGCCTCTTCTTCCTCAATTCCTTCCTCATTTTGACAGCCTCCTCTCCAATGATACCCATCTCCGCAATCTTATCTCTAGCTGTCTTTTTCTTCTTCTCCTTGCCAGAATCCTCCGCGACCTCTCCATCTTCGCCATCTTGCTTCAATTCCATCTTTACATTTTCCTCCTTTTGTTCATCGAGAGCTTTTTCGGGATTCATGCCCATCCCTTGCTTGACCTCAGCATCTTCGGCTTCTTCTTTTATACGCTTAGCAAGGCCGGCAACACCCCCAAGGTTGTTTGGACCTCGGATGCGTTCGTCCCTCGTCAGGGGTTTTAAGAAGGGCGGCTGAGGTCGAGGGGCGAAAAGCTTCAGGAGGTTAGGAGGAAGGAGGTGTGACATGTTGGTTATCGGCCCTTCGTGGGGCTTTATTGAGGATGTTTTTGCAGGTATACTCTGTCTGTCCAGTGCTGGTTATCGAGGACTGCAATGGTGCTCGCTGCTGGCGGGCTCGCGAAGCCGGCGTTACCCGGAGTCAAATCATGTGGCACTCACCGGGAAATTCATTACGTATCGTCTTTTCCTCGGTCACTTCCACCACTTTTGCCGCGCATTATTAATTTATTTGTTCAAATTACGCCCGGCGGCATGCCGAGGGGCCATGAAATCGTTATAATCCTTCCTTTTGGCTATATATGGAGAATGACAGATTTTCCCACCAAGTTCTCCATGCATATTCACAATTAGGCTGTCTAGCATGTCCGTCGATCCCATCGTAATTATCGGTGCAGGCCCTTCTGGGCTCCTGCTCGCCCGATACCTTCAACTTCACCACATTCCCGTCGTCATCTACGAGCGCGATTCTTCCCCTACACATCGTCCCCAGGGTGGCTCTTTAGATTTACATGATGAAACAGGTCTCAAAGCTCTGAAAGAAACGGGACTGTTGGACGAGGCTAAGTCGTATATGAGGGCAGAAGGGGAGGCCATGAAGATTGTGGATAAGAGTGGGAAGATATGGTACGATGAGAACGGCAAAGAAGTCAAGGCACACACGGAATTCCAGGACGGGGAGCCGGTCACTGGTAGGCCTGAAATTGATAGGTATGGTTACTCCCATAAGAGCTCAAAATCTGACTGGTGTAACTGAATTTGTGTAGGACGGACCTGAGAAATATCCTGATCAAGTGTCTTAATTCTGATACTATCAAATGGGACCATGCAGTCTCGTCTTGCTCAAAGATCTCTTCTTCTCATTACCAGATCAACTTCATATCCCAACCGTATATCACCACGCCCTACCTGATCGGCGCAGATGGAGCATTCTCACGTGTTCGTCCTCTTATTCACTCCACCTTGCCATCATATTCGGGGGTGTCGATGTACGAGCTCACAATTCCCCCTAAAAACATGACACCTGAATTGAAAACGTATGTGGGCCAGGGATGCTTGTTGGCTCTTGATGAGGGAATGACTGTCTTGCCGCAGATGAATTCCGGAGGGCTATGCAAAGTCTACGTCGGGCTAAGATGTCCTGAGAATTGGACTGATGAGAACCCCTTGCCTGATAAAGGGAAACGGGAGTGGTTAGCAAATCTCTTTCAAGGTTGGCATGACCAGGTGCGAGATGTTATCATGGCGAGTGAAGAGGACAAATTGGTGATCAGAAGAATATGGCAATTTGACCCAGATTTGAAGTGGGATACAGACTTGACCGGAGTCACAGTGATGGGTGAGTAAGCCATGGTCTGTTGGATGCAATAATGATAATGATGCTGACTGCACTGTGTTCCAGGTGATGCTGCTCACGTCATGTCGCCTTTCGCAGGTGAAGGGGTAAACCAAGGTAAGCACAAAACCCTACCCTCGAACTTGCCGCTAATTAGAAATCGATCTTCCTTCCTGTAGCTCTCGCCGACGCCCTGGAGTTAGGAATATCTTTGGTATCCCTCTTCACCGTTCCAACCCCTCGCGCCTCCAGCCCTCCTTTCCCCCTTTCTCTTCTCCCCATCTCCCAGCCTCGTTCAAAACCCCTCATTTCATCCCCATCACCTGCTGACCTTCATCACGCCCTGCGACATTTTGAAAGGAAGATGATGCGCCGAGCCAGAAAAGAAATGATTGGGTCTAAGGAAAACATGGACATGTTTTTCGGAGAAAATGCGGCTCGTAACTTGACGCATTGGATGTCGACGTTCATGATACGGTTCGTTTGGCAGACCGTAACCGAGTGGCCGGTGGACTTTCTAAAGGCTATTTGGGATTAATCGGCAGAACGGTGTTCAGTTGATATGAAATACATGCATATATGTTCATAATAAATGAGATCTTGAACCAGATTTTTGGCAAGTTGTGATTCGAGACAAGACACATGAAAAGATCTGAAAAAGATGAACCCTCAGTAACTGTCAAACAGGCCAGTGCTCGACATAGACCAGCACCATCCGAAGAGGCGACTAGGGTCTCCGAGCTTGACTCTATTGTGTTGGCAATTCTCATCACTGGGCGTGAAAGAAAAAGGACAAAAAGAAAAGGTAAGATGAAGAGCAACAAGGATACAAGACACAACCGACCTTGCGCCACAAGATGTGCCACCTGGCTTGTCGTGTCCTGTAACCCTGTTGATTCGTCATTAGCCTGTTTTGTAACTTTGTAAAATAGAGATCTTTTTGATGCGAATGAAAGAAAAGAAAAGATCGAAGAAACAATTTCTTTTTCCGGAACAGCAACCAGCAGTTTTGCAAGACGGTGTTATCAACAATTGTCCCGTAATGGGTTTATCCCACGTCATCTTTCGATGCCTCCACTTTAAGCCTCGAGATTTTCAGTCCACCACCAACCATGGATAGGTCAACAAAAGGTAAACGAAAACAAGATATTAATCTTTCAGAAATATCGTAGATATACGGATTTCTAGCAAATATAGCCTCTTTACACTATGTCCGATCCACGTTTCGCCAGCGTCAAAACCGATCCCAGATTCCGAAGGCCTAAGCAGAAGAACCTCAAGGTCGAAATCGATGAGCGTTTCAGAGATGTTTTAGAGAGCGAAGAGTTTGGTGGCAAAACTAAGGGCGGAGGTAAGTGCTGCTAGCTGTAATATCAACTCGGCGCTTTTCCAGTGCCTGATTCGAGTTTATACAGCCAAAGTCGACAAACGTGGTCGACCCGTCACTGCGTCACATAAAGCCGACCAGCTCAAGCGTTTCTATCGTCTCAAATCCCCTGAGGCGGCCGAGGGCGAGGGGGAAGGCTTTATCGATTACGCTCGTGGTGAAGGCGCTCTGTACTCATCAGGATCCGAAGATGAGAGTGACGAAGATGAAAGTGAGGTGGAAGAGGAGGAGCTCGAAGTTGGAGGGAAGAAGAAAGTGCGGTTACCGGCCATGAGCGAATCCGAGTCTGAGTCTGATGATGATCATCTCGATATCGATCTTTCTGAAAACGAAGAAACTTCTGTTTTCCCTCCTGAGACAGATGAAATACCTTCTGACAATGAGTCTGAGACCGAGCCCGTCGATCCTACCAAACGTATCGCCGTTGTCAACCTCGATTGGGACAACATGCAAGCTGCCGACCTTTACGCCGTTTTTAATTCTTTCCTCACAAGACCTGCTACCAAGGGCGAAGTGAAAGCTCCATCTGCGTTGGGTAAGCTTCTGAGGGTCAGGATCTACCCAAGCGAATTCGGCAAAGAAAGGATGGCGAAGGAAGAGCAGGAAGGCCCTGGCGGTGGTATCTTCATAGGGAGCAAGAAGAAGAGGGACAACAAGAAGGAACGTATTTCTATCGCCAGGAAGGAAGAAAGTGATGACGAAGAGGGAAATGAGGAGGAAGACGATGAAGAAGAAGAAAATGAGGTCAGCGATGAGGACTCTGACGAGGAGGACGAGGGAGACACTGAGGAAGAGAACGAAGACAACTACGACAAGCCGGCCCGCAAGTCCAACGACAAACTTCACAAGGAGATCGACGGTCTGGAAATTTTTTCTGACGTTGGGTCCGAGGCTGGTTCTGAGGATATTGATATGGACCAGTTGCGGCAGTATCAGCTTGAAAGATTACGGTGAGTGCAAAGTCATTGTCATTATGGAGTTCTATCCTGACCTATCTTAATAGATACTACTACGCCATTGCGACTTTCTCCAGTGTTGCTGCAGCAGAATACGTCATGAACGAGTGCAATGGTACCGAATTTGAGCAGACCGCCAATATATTGGATTTAAGTTACGTGCCCGAGGACATGACTTTTGATGAGGACTCTGTCAAGTGAGACCCTAGATTTCGTATCGTAAATAGGAGACTCACCACATCTTACAGGGATGAAGCAGATAAGGAGCCTAAAGCCTACAAGGGTAATGACTTCGTTACCGACGTAAATGCCAATATCTGCGTGAAAAGTATAATAAAACGCTAACAGGATATGATCTCAGGCTCTTCGACACTCCAAAGTCAAGCTTACTTGGGACCAAGACGATCCCAACAGAATTAAGATGACTCGACGAACTCTTACTCGAGAAGAAATTGAAGAGCAGGATTTCCAAAATCTTGTTGCTGCCTCTGGAAGTGAAGTTGAAGAGTCTGACTTTGACGATGACGAAGGTGCGGGAGGCGAGAGCAAGAAGGACAAGAAGAAGAAGATGAAGGAGAGAAAGGAAAAGCTCAGAAATCTTCTTCTCGCTGGTGGAGATGACGAGGATGGAGTCACTGATGTTTGGGGCAAAGCTGGAACAGCGTGGGCGAATGAGCTTGAGGATATTAAATCTGCCGCTCTGAAGGACAGGTCCAAGTCTGCTTCCAAAAAGGCTAAGAAGGGAGAAGATCTTGAGATCACATTCCGTCCTGGTCTTTCCGTTGCCAAAGGGGATGGGGGTGAGGAGAATATGACTTCCTTAGAGAGATACCAGTTGAGAATGAAAGAGAAGAAGCAGAGAAAGAAGGAGAAGATGGAGTTGAAGGCTGCGGCCAGAGAAAGGGGCGATGAGGAGAAGACAGATGGCCAAGATGAGTTTTTCGGCAGCGATTCTTCAGAAGAGGAAGAGGAGCAACAACCCAAGCCCAAGTCTAAGCCTAAATCTCTTGAACCCACCCTTCCAGATGAGGACGATCTCGCTGCTATCGTCGGTACCAACGAACCTGACTCAAACTTCTCTATGAAAGATATCATCAAAACCGAGAAGGAGGCTGGTAAGAAGCGAAGGAGGAGAAAGGGCAAAAAGGGAGAGCAAGAAAGAGATGTCGAACTTGGTCCCGATGACTGGAAAATTGATGTTAAGGACGATCGATTCAAGGCTTTGCATGAAGAGCCGGAATTTGCTATTGATCCTAGTAACCCTCAGTAAGTTGCGACGAAACTTGGAAAGAATGAAACTAACTTTGAAAAAGCTTCGTCAAGACAAAGGCTATGCAGGATCTCCTTGCAGAACGGACCCGTCGCCGTAACAATCAAAAGAAAATTGAGCCCGAAGGACGCAAGTCTGCAACCGGTGTTAAGAATGTTGAGCAGAAAGAGCAGGATTTGGATTCTTTGGTGGCTAGCGTGAAGCGGAAGATGGATCAGAACCAGCATAAAGCGAAGAGAAAGAGGACAAGGAAGTAGTTTTGTACAGCCTTGTTTGTAATGTATATCAGCTTTATTAATTCGCTTTCACCGGCTTGCAGTATACTGGTTCGGCGCTCACGGCTATATTAAGAATGAAATAGCCATGGACGGAGCAAGCTTCATTTTATATAGTTGCTCAACAATAAATGAAGCAAAGGGCGAATTTATGGGCCGAAATTCTAATCAGTGCCCAATATTTTGAGATGAAACCTGGAGATGAAAAATATTGGGCCAAAGTATCCTCATACTGCAATCGGAGTTCGGTTTTCTTTCGAGGTCTTGAGTCGCAACATTTTGATTCTTTCGTTGTGATTGCATTTCTACATCTCTTTCATCTCTTCTCTCACGACTCACCATGGCCGCCCCCTCTGAAACTACCATCCAACTATCGCCAGAAGCTGAGGCCCAGTACGAGAGAATCACCAGAAATCTCCAAGAAGTAACTAGCGGGGAGGTTATCAGGAAGGTCTTAAGCGAAGGGAAGGTCGTCAAAGCTTACTGGGGCACTGCTCCTACTGGCAGGCGTGAGTTTAAAGCTGTAGGCGTTATACAATGAGATTATGCTGATATATGCAGCCCACATCGCCTATTGCGTCCCGTTGCTCAAGATCGCCGACTTTTTGACAGCCGGTGTCAATGTCAAGGTTTTGCTTGCTGGTGAGTTGATTGTTATGATAGATGTTGCATTGATCGATTATTGATGCTCTTTTTATAGATGTACGTCCGATGTTACCATATTCGTTACCGTCACTTCTGACCTATGTCGCAGCTCCACGCTTTCCTCGACGCCTCTAAATCTACACTCGAAACCGTCCAGTACCGAGTCAAGTACTACTCAAAGCTTCTCATAACCGTCTTCACTGTCCTCGGTGTGCCTACCGACAAGCTTGAATTCATCACGGGTTCCAGCTACCAGCTTAAGCCTGACTATACTCTCGACGTCTATCGATTCCACGCCTTGACTTCCACCAGAGAAGCCGAGCACGCCGGTGCCGATGTTGTCAAGGAGTCAGAGTCCCCTCTTATGAGCAGCTTGCTCTACCCTGGCCTTCAGGCTTTGGATGAACAATACCTGGATGTTGATTTCCAGTTCGGTGGTGTAGACCAGCGAAAGATCTTCATGTATGCCGCTACTTTCCTTCCCAAGTTAGGTTATTCCAAGCGTGCCCACCTCATGAACGCCATGGTTCCTGGATTGTCTGGTGGAAAGATGTCTGCTTCCGACCCAAAATCCAAGATCGACTTCCTCGACACTGCTGCCGACATAAAAAGCAAGATCAAGGCTGCTCTTTGTCCTCCTGGAGAGGTTGAGAACAATGGTGTCATCGCATTTATCAAGACTGTGCTCATTCCCATCCAAGCTCTCAGGATTGAACAGGCCGAACGAAGGGGTGAGAAGGCTCCCGTTGGTGAAGGAAGCTTTGTTAAGCCGGGTGCTCCTGAGGGTACCATTTTCTCCATCTCCCGACCGGAGAAGTTTGGTGGTGACATTCACTTCAAGAGTTACGAGGATCTCGAGAAGGCATACGTTGCTGGTGACATTCACCCTGGAGACTTAAAAACTGGTGTTCAGGAGGCTCTGATTCAATTCTTGGGTCCGATTAGGAAGTCTTTCGACGAAGACAAAGAGTGGCAGGAGGTCGAGAGGACGGCTTATCCCAGCTCTTCTGTTGCCCCCACTGCCGAGGAGCCCAAGAAGGCGGTGAGTAACAAGATAGTCTCTCTCGTGAGAGCCTACTGACATACAGTGCAGAAGAAGAAGGATGTCAGGTCCAAGCCCCCTACCGAGGAAGAGCGTGCGGCTCTCCGAGCTGCAAAGGAGAAGGAGAAGGCTGCTAAGGCCGCTGCTAAGGCCGTCAATGAAGGCACTGCCCCTCCTGTTCCCCCTGTTGAGGACATCACTGCTTCCCAACTTGCCCAAAGCTCCAAGGAGGCTGTCCAGATCACCACAAGCAATGCAACCAGCAGCTGCGTCACCAGTACCAACTTGTCCAAGTTAAAGCTTTTGGCCAAGGGTAAGGTCAGGGACATCTACGCTTTGCCTGGTAAGGAAGACGAAGACAAGCTCCTGTTTGTTGCTACCGACAGAATGAGCGCTTTCGACGTCATCATGAACAATGTGGGTGTATCGTTTTAGCATTTTGTATGGGTTGACTTATGTAGTATACAGGGTATCCCTTCAAAAGGTATCACTCTTACCACACTCTCTCTCTTCTGGTTTGACAAGCTCAAGAACATCATTCCCAACCACGTCCTCCACCCCTCTCCTTCGGCATGCTTCTCTACCCCTGCCCAGGCTTGGGAGCAATTCCCCAGGAGCTTGGACGAGTACAGAGATCAACTTGAAGGTCGAAGCATGATAGTGAAGAAATGTGAGGTTGTGAAGATCGAGGCTATCGTCAGAGGCTACATTACTGGTATGTCTACAGCTTCATTCATATTACACGTAAAGCTAACATCATATAGGATCTGCTTGGTCCGAGTACAAGAAGTCTCAGACCATCCACGGTATCCAGATGCCTGCCGGTTTGGTCGAGTCTCAAAAGCTCCCCAAGGCACTTTTCACCCCTTCCACCAAGGCCGATCAGGGCGAGCATGATGAGAACATTCACCCTGACAAGGGTAAGTTTGAATGTTGCAGGTAGTTTCGGGTCAATGCTGACTCTGGTGTAGTCAAGGACATTTGCGGTCCCGAGCTCGCCGCGAAGATCGAGAAGGCTGCCATTCAGCTCTACACCGAAGCCGCTGCTTACGCCCTTGAGCGTGGGCTGATCCTCGCCGACACCAAGTTTGAGTTTGGCCTCCTCCCCGACCCATCATCCCCCAACAAGACCACCCTCATCCTCATCGACGAGGTCCTGACTCCCGATTCTTCCAGGTACTGGGCTGCCGCCGATTACGTCGTTGGCCAGCCTCAACCTTCATTTGACAAGCAGTACCTCCGTGACTGGTTGATCAAAGAGGGCTTGAGGGGTAAAGAAGATGTGACTCTTCCTGAACACGTCGTTAGCGAGACTAGAAGCAAGTACGAGGAGGCTAGGGATAGGGTCATGGGACTCGGAGAGTTTGGCAAGCACGGTCAGAAGGGAAAGATTGCGGGTGATGAGGTCGCGTTGCAGACTGACCAGGCTACCGATGCTATCGAGGAAGAGGCCAGAAAGCAGCTCTAAGGTAGCGATTTTGGGTTAGTACTTTGTAGAGGGGTAGATAGAAGAGATGCCATGGTTGTTTCATACCATCTTACATGTTATATCTAAAAATACACTTAAAATTTTACAGAGCTTCAATATGCCTCGCACTGTTCATGTATCAATGCAACGTTCGGTAGTCACCTATCACTATCATTTGCTGGCAAAGAACCAGGTATCCACTGCGAACATTTAGCTCAATGTATCTCTTCAGACTTATCAATGAAACTCACTGTCATTAGCATGTTCGCTCGTTCCAGTGCTCATATCCACGCTTCCCTTCAGTTCAAAGCCGACACTATCCATGGCGGCAAGTATGGTGCAGCTCAAGAGTCGGGCATGAATGATCTGATCGCCATCAGATGTATACCATGGTAGTCCCTTCAGCTTGAACTGATAACATCCGGGCTCCTTCTCCCTTTCATTCTGTATACCTCTTGGCCATGTCTGGCCGGCCCATCAGCCCACATGTTGCTAGTGAGCGGAGGGATGGAACTTACCCTCACGGCGGTCATGAAAGCTTGCTTTACATGGTCGTTCGGCGGATCGATTATTCTCACCTTATCGCCTTCATTAAACGATATCGAAAAGAAATACCTCTCCTGGGGATATACGGAATGCAAAATCAAAGTGTCCTTGTCGAATTGCTTCTTGGAAAGGTCCACGGACATGTGTAAGTACCATCCATGCTTAGAGAGGGCATGCAGTACATGACAAAGAAGACGTCTAGCCTGGACCGCTTCAGCTCCTTGGCCTGACCCTATTGTTGTTTACTCTTCAGTATACTAATAAGACCATTGGAATTATAGAAGATTGCTTACAAGGGTATCCTGAAAGCTTCCACTCCAAGCTCTGATACATAGGGAACTTCCCTTGTAATCCAGGTACCCAAACACGGAGAATGGCCTGTTCGACATCATCATACACGACGGGTGGAAGACCAATGAGACGAATACGGTCGGAGCGAGCGAGATGGATGCATCCGAATGAGTGAGGGAATGGTGGTGGTGGAGTGAGTGGCCGGGCACTGAACGTGAAGTCAGTGTGTGGTAATATAAGGCGGCATATAAATTCACGAGGTAGAGCTCTCGCCGTAGGACGGAGGAGGAGGGACGTCGGCTTTATGATCTCCTTTGGAAGATGCTAAGAACTCTGAAAACTTGCCCATTATGAGTATGACGACAGCTGCAAAATGATAGTTTTGACCTGATAGGATAATAAGAGGACATTGGTATTATGAGATGCTGCAAAGAGGTTGGTCGGGCCAAGTCGCCACACATAGAATCAGTCGCCGGCTCGCCGACCAAACAAATATTGACGCTGGACAGCAACAATCCGTCGGTGATTCCCTTCCTTGCTTTGACCGATGCTTAAAGTGTGATGTATTTAATACATATGTATCTTCCTTATGTCTACTATTTTTAAGGCTCTACCTATGACGGCGAAGCTTTCCCACTAATACACTAAATTTACCGCACACTAACAAGCAAAAAAGAACCAAATATCGACTACAGCTACGCAGCAGATCGTCAATTGAATCCCCAGCATTCCTACATTCACTCAACAAACACTGCTCACTGTCGAAGAATTGACCCGTCGTTCCCTATACTCATGTATACATTGCCCATCAGGACCAACCCGACACTCTGCATCAGAGTACGGTACAAGCCACGCATAACACTACCACTCAAGGCCAGCGATGAGCTCATCACCCATACTTACGCCTAAACCATAATTTTTCCCACTTCAACCATTATAAAAGGTGGAGGCGCGACTGATATACATGCTTAATTGCTCCCCCACATTTCACGCGACGCGGTTCGAGCTCAAGCATGGTCTGACGAAGTTCGTGTCAGTGAAAGAGAGCTTCGTTATCGTTGTCCATCGAGTATACAGGGACCCGGACACAGAACTGGCAGGATGGCCACAGAATTCGATGATGTGTAGGTGCAGCATATAATTTGCATAGTCACCGAGCTGACAACCGTCTCAGTCTCACAAATCAACCAGTTGTCATTGACAATGTAAGCTACAGCACACAAGGAAATGACATCTTAATGACATGTCGTAGGGTTCCGGCAATATCAAAGCTGGTTTCGCTGGAGAGGAGCAACCATCGTGTTATATTCCTTCATTGTAGGCTAGAGGCACATGCTCACTAACGTTAATCAGCTGACATTGCTTAGTGTGGGTCGACCAAAACACCCTCGTGTGATGGCAGGAGCTATTCAGGACAACCTTTTCATCGGTCGACGAGCACAAGAGTTCAGGGGATTGTTAAAGATCAAATACCCAATGGAGCATGGTGTGGTAATGGACTGGGATGATATGGAACGGATATGGGGCTGGGTCTATGGTGAAGGATTAAAAGCGTTAAGTGAAGAAGTGTGTCAGTTATGTTCTTCTCAGATGTCCAACTAAAAGATTAATTAGCACCCTGTGTTACTTACTGAAGCACCGCTCAACCCTAGACAAAACCGAGATATAGCCGCCCAAATCTTTTTCGAAACTTTCAACGTCCCGGCCTTTTTCACCTCTGTCCAAGCCGTTCTCTCTCTTTACTCTTCTGGCCGCACGACCGGTATCGTCCTCGATTCTGGCGATGGTGTCACCCATGCCGTTCCCGTGTTCGAAGGTTTCTCTATGCCCCATGCTGTTAGGCGTATAGACCTTGCCGGGCGAGACATAACAGACCACCTTCAATTGTTGTTACGGAAAGCAGGGCATAACCTTCACACATCTGCGGAAAAGGAAGTGGTGAGGACGATCAAGGAGAAGACTTGTTACTTAGCATTGAATCCAGCGAAAGTGGAGAAAGATCAGGGCGGGGCATGGGAAGAATTCAAATTGCCCGATGGAAAGGTGATACAGCTAGGGACGGAACGATTCCTTGCACCCGAAATCTTGTTCAACCCCGAGCTGGTGGGGCAAGAGTATCCAGGTGTCCACCAAGTGAGTGGGTTCTGCCCTGATCGAAAGCACTATCTAAATAATTTAAATAATTTTCTAGGTAATCGTTGACTCTATCAATCGAACCGACCTCGACCTTCGAAAATCTCTTTTCAGCAACATTGTCCTTTCCGGCGGTTCCACGTTGTGTACTGGTTTCGGTGACCGATTACTAAATGAAGTCAAGAAACTTGCTGTGAAAGATGTTAAGCTAAAGATTTATGCTCCTCCAGAACGAAAGGTCTGTGATTGACATTTATTATTGAATTTTGCTGACGATATCGTAGTACTCGACCTGGATAGGAGGAAGTATCCTTGCCGGTCTCAGTACATTCAAGAAGATGTGGGTATCGGCGGATGAATACAAAGAAGACCCGGATATCATCCACAAGAAGGCATTTTAATGTTTCATTACGGGGACGAGGGATATCCTAGGTGTCATACCAGTCATGTATTATACCTTTGCACATGTCATAAATGTCTACGTTACACAGTTATAATGTACGTTATGATGGTTAATGTTCCATCTTTCATGTTACTCGATACTTGCCGCTCCCAAACAAGCATACTCGGCTCTCATAGGCGTCACACTGATCCATCCTTTTGCGAACGCCCACGCATCTGTGCCTTCAGGCACGCTCCCTTCAGGTGGAAATAGTAACGGGTGCATGTTGGGCGCAAAGTGGAACTTGAGCTGTTGCTCCTCGTCCTTCGTGTTTTTGGGCGTGATTGGGGATGGTGGGGCAGGAGTCGGGAGCGCGGCGGGGCCGGCAGTGGATGTTTTAGAGGTATGTGGATGAGATGGGAGGGAGGTGGAGGTCTGTACGGTGTTGGGCTTGTCTTGGCTCTTCATATAGCCATGAGCAATCTGGACGGGGTCATCTCCGGGATCGTACAACGCTTTTGACCTAGGAGGGGGAATGTTAGATTTCTGTCCTTGCTCTTAATCTTGATTATTCTTCTTCTCTTCTTCCTCTTCGGAAGCCTCGGCCACGCTTTGTAGAAAGGTCACAAATGAAGAGATGACTGGTTGGTCTGGCTTGGAAGCGTTGGATCGCCAGTTGAGGGAAGGGTCGCCATCCACAAAGAGGTGGTTAAGCTCCCATCCCCAAGGCCGAGATACACACCAAAAGACAACGAAGAGCAGGAAAGACACTCACAGTTTAGTAGTCTTGAATAATCGCCCATACGCATTTCTCCACATCTCTGTTGACACTATCTTTCTCTCGTTCTTCTCAAGAGCCGCCTCGACAAGCGGTATATTGATGCTATATATCGGCACAAGTCCCTTCCCACCCACTTCTTTATCTTCTCCCCAGTTATCGAATAACTGCTGGCACACATCCACCGCTGTCTCGGTTGCGAGTTCAAGAACTCTATCGGAAACTGGACGGGTGACGACACCGTAAGAGATGGCTATACAGGGCATGTGGTCTTCATGTAAGGACGGGGAGGTCAAGGGACCGGGAATAGGGACAGAGAGGGAAGCGGCAAGGGTAGCGCCAAGAGTACCGGACGAGAGGGCGAATGCTGTTGAGGAGTTACGGCCATCTAGATCGGATATCAGCGTTATTATACTTTTTCTGTAAGGGATGCATTACGATTAGGACCGGAGATGACAAGGTCGATCTGGCCAGGGTAAATGTTGTGCAGTGCGATGTTGGCGCATGTTGCGGGAGTCTAGAACGGGCATGAGATGTCAGCCACAACCGCATTAACTAAAAGAACGCATACTCCAGATAGAAGAACCCATTCCATTGACTCTCCTTCTTTCAGCGGACGGCGAGTCTGAGTTATTTCTCCTTTCAATCCATCCGGTTCTGTTTCAGATGAAAGCTTCATCAGCGTCGGGAACAAGTGTCTAATCATATGACATTTACCAAGCGGATAGAAGTAGTTGGCAGTGACGATGTCACTAATAGCATATGACTTTCCGACCCTGCGTTGGCTGATTAGCACAAAGAGCTCGCCATGAAACACAATTTGTTAACTTGCCAAGATTTCTGGCAGTCAGGGATGACTACTCGTACGTCCCACCCGAGACGTGACTGAAGGAGTTTGCAGAATGCATAAATATTGGGAGAGGAGGCGCATGGAGGACCATCGTCATTCTGCTCCGGGTACATTTATCATACATGAGCTACATGAGCCAAGACTATATCAAGCCCTGTAAGGCGCACTCACGGTCAAAAGAACGACTGGCTTCTCGCTGTATGTCTTGAGCTGAGGCATATTATGGTGTATATATGGAAAGTGGGGATAGAATACGATAGGAGCACAGCGGACATATATCTGGTCTACGGGCTGTTAGCTGAATGGCTTATCGTTCACCTGAGATATACTGACAAGGGAGAGTCGGTCGTTGCTTTGAAAGTCGATACCCATTTTATAGTATGCATGATGCCCAGAACCGACAGCCGGCGGCCATGTCCGGTTCTCATGGTGACAACCCCTCCACTCTGAGATCGGGACAACCGCCACATGGACTATCCAGGCTAAAACGCCGTCGCTCTTACGCTTCGCGCTCTCTCTGCTCCTGGCTGCTTCATATGCCATCTCAGATACATCTCGCCACATCTACTTTTTGTATAAAACCTTCCTTCCTCAAAACCCCAACGCGCCGCATCATGTCCACCGTTCCGCCAGGATTCGGTGCGCCGCCCCCGGGATTCACCCCTCAGCCAAACGGAAACGGAGACGGCATGGAGGGAGACTTCTTTGGACAATTAAGCCAGGAGGAGATTGATAAGAAGGCCAGAAAATGGAGGCAGAGTCAGAAGAGAAGATTTAACTCTAAGAGAAGACAGGGTGGCGGTGGTGGTGTGGATTTTGGCAAGGCTGTCAGTATCTTTTGTGGAATGTGAATGGGAATGAGTGGCAATGTAACTGACTTTTGCAATGTAGGATCTGCCGCCAGAGCACATCAGAAAAATCATCAAGGATCACGGAGATATGTCAAATAGGAAGTTTAGGAATGACAAGCGAGTGCATTTGGGTGCCTTGAAGTACGTGCCTCATGCGGTCATGAAGCTTTTGGAGAACATCCCAATGCCCTGGGAAGTAAGTCACAATCCTATTTTCGGCCAGGCGTGGCTGATGCATATCACCATCACAGCAAGTACGAGAGGTTCCAGTGCTCTACCACATTTCCGGTGCCATCACCTTTGTCAACGAAGTTCCCCGAGTTATTGAACCAGTGTACCACGCTCAGTGGGCTTCTATGTGGCTTGCGATGCGTCGAGAAAAGCGAGATCGACGACACTTTAAGCGAATGCGATTCCCTCCATTTGATGACGAAGAGCCGCCGATGGATTATGGAGATAATGTATTGGATGTTGAGCCGTTAGAGGCCATTCAGTTGGAATTAGATGAGGAAGACGATGAGGCTATCTTGGAATGGTTCTACGACCCCAAGCCCCTCGTTGACACCCCTCAAGTCAATGGGTCCAGCTACAAATATTTCCAACTCGCTCTTCCTCAGATGGCCAACTTGTACCGAATTGGTAGACAATTGTTGAGCGATTACTCGGACAACAACGCATTCTATTTGTTCGATAAGAAGAGTTTCTTCACCGCCAAAGCGCTTAACATTGCCTTGCCTGGTGGCCCCAAATTCGAGCCGTTATACCGAGACATGGACGCCTTCGACGAGGACTGGAACGAATTCAATGATATCAACAAGATTATCATTCGAAACGTCATCCGATCTGAGTACAAGGTTGCCTTCCCTCATCTCTACAACTCTCTTCCTCGATCCGTCTACATTGGTGTCTATCACGAGCCCAAGAACGTTTACATCAAGACCGATGACCCCGACCTCCCTGCATTCTACTTTGACCCTCTTATCAACCCCATCTCTCAGCGAGTCGTGCAGGAAGCTCACACTCCTCTCGTCTCCCATGAGGATCAAGTCTTCGGATTTGGTAACGATGAAGATGTTGAGTTCGAGTTGCCCGAGGAGGTAGAGCCATTCTTGGGAGAGAGGGATTTGGAGAATGAGAATACTTCGGACGCCATCGCGTTGTATTGGGCACCATACCCTTACAATTTGCGAAGTGGCAAAATGAAGCGAGCTCAGGATGTGCCTTTGATCAAGAACCTTTATCTTGAACATTGCCCTGACGGTCAGCCCGTCAAGATTAGAGTTTCTTACCAGAAGCTTCTTAAGGTGTACGTGTTGAACGCTCTCCACAACAAGCCCCCCAAGGCGATGGTCAAGCGAAACCTTTTCCGAAGTTTGAAGAACACCAAGTTTTTCCAGGCCACCACTCTTGACTGGGTGGAAGCCGGTCTTCAAGTTTGTCGCCAAGGTTACAACATGCTCAACCTTCTTATCCACCGAAAGAACCTCAATTACCTCCATCTTGATTACAATCTCAACCTCAAGCCCATTAAGACTCTTACGACCAAGGAGCGAAAGAAGTCTCGATTCGGTAACGCTTTCCACCTTTGCCGAGAAATTCTTCGTCTCACCAAGCTCATTGTTGACGCCCACGTTCAATTCCGACTCGGTAACGTCGACGCTTTCCAGCTTGCTGATGGTCTTCAGTACATGTTCGCGCACGTCGGTCAATTGACCGGTATGTATCGATACAAGTACAAGCTTATGAAGCAAATCCGTATGTGCAAGGATCTCAAGCACGTCATCTACTCGAGGTTCAACACTGGCCCTGTTGGTAAGGGTCCTGGTGTCGGTTTCTGGGCGCCCGGATGGAGAGTCTGGTTGTTCTTCATGAGGGGTATTGTCCCTTTGCTTGAAAGATGGTTGGGTAACTTGCTGGCTAGGCAGTTCGAGGGTAGGAACAGTAAGGGTATAGCCAAGACTGTTACCAAGCAAAGAGTGGAGTCTCACTTCGACTTGGAACTCCGTGCTGCCGTTATGCACGATATCTTGGAGTGAGTGTCTTTCACCTCTTAACAGTAACGGGTTGTATCTAACACGATGCAGTATGATGCCTGAAGGTGTCAAACAAAACAAGGCCAAGACCATTCTCCAACATCTTTCCGAAGCTTGGCGATGCTGGAAAGCTAATATCCCTTGGAAGGTCCCTGGTATGCCCGCTGCCATTGAAAACATCATTCTTCGATACGTCAAATCCAAGGCCGATTGGTGGACGTCTGTTGCCCACTACAACCGAGAACGTATCAGGCGAGGCGCTACTGTCGACAAGGCTGTCGTTCGTAAGAACCTTGGTCGATTGACGAGATTGTACCTCAAGGCTGAGCAGGAGAGGCAGAACGGTTATCTAAAGGACGGTCCTTACATCACTTCCGAAGAGGGTACCGCTATCCTTATCTCTACTGCTCACTGGTTTGAATCTCGGAAGTTTGCTCCTATCCCCTTCCCTCCACTTTCTTACAAGCACGACACCAAGCTTCTCGTTCTTGCCCTTGAAAAGCTCAAGGAAGCGTACAGCGTCCACGGTCGACTTAATCAGTCTCAACGAGA
>NC_006670.1:367500-502500 GCF_000091045.1 Cryptococcus deneoformans JEC21
AGTCACAAGAACTCAACCACCTTTCTCCTCAGGACGTTACTACCCAAGCGAAAATTATGGCAGCTCACCCTGAGTGGGGACCTCAATCCATTTGCGTCACCTGTTCTTTCACTCCTGGTTCCGTCTCTCTCAACGCATGGGACCTCACAGTGGCTGGCTTCGAATGGGGTAGGAAGAACGAGGATGTCACGGGCCAGAACCCTGGGTTCAACCCGTCCATGGCCAACCGAGTTCAATTATTGTTGTCTGACAGGATTTTGGGTATGACCTTAGTTCCTGAGGGTGGGATTTGGAACTATGGTGTTGGTTTAACTCAGAGCTGGTCAGAAAAGATTCCTTACACAATGACTCTTGACAAGCCTGAGGCGTTCTGGGCCCCTTGCCACCGACCTGTAAGTTCAATCTATTGTCTGTTTGATTGGTCCTTCTTATTGATGTATTCTTTTTATAGAACGCTTTCCTCAACTTTGCCTCCATGGAGGGGGATGATGCGGCTGACGTTGAGAATAGTTTGGAGTAAATGTTTCGTTATGAGGAATAGGAAGTCTCTTGGAGTACCCGTAAAGATCTGGTTGATTTGGTCAGTAGTACCTGTTTGTATACTAGTAGATATCCGTTTCAGTACAAAGATTCAATGCACTTTTGACTCCGATCAGAGGCAGTTTGTCATCTTCTTTCACTAATCCGGCAGCTCACTAGCAGTAGTTAAATGTACATTGTTGGATGTTCGATAATAGAGAAGCGATGGGGACAGGTCACGTGACATGGCCCGATATTTGATCCCGTACCGGCGTCCTCCAGCAAGATGGCGGAAGAGGTCCGTCACGTCCATCGTCATAGACTAACGCCAGACTTGCATTACTTCCTTTTCCTCCATTCTTCCAACCCCAACTCCCGTTGCCATCCATAATGGAGGACAACCACGTAAGTGAACATCCTCCCGAAAGCACAACGCCAGCAAGTCATCTCTTCGACTCCATCGACTCAGAAGGTGGTGCTGCCGATGACCCCTTTGCTCAGTTCGGTAGCGAACAGGATGACTATGCACCACAGCGCCAAGTACAAGAGGAAGAACATAAACCAGGCTTTCAAGCAACTACAGAAGGAGAAGCTCCGACCCCAGTCGCCCAAGTGGAAGGGAGCAGGACACCAATTCCGGCAAATGTCTTAGAAAAGCAAACTGAAGAGAAGGCAGCATACGCACCAGAAGAAACCGAAGAAGTTCAGGGAGGCGGAAAAACCCAGGAATTTATTGGAGAGCAGCAAGGAAGCCACATCACTTCTTCTCCTGTACAGGAACCTACAGCCGGCCACTTGTTTGGTCCTGTCAGTGATGGCTCCGGTGAAGACCTATTCGCGCAACTCGCTGAATCAGAAAAAGACGAGTTCACGCAGCCAGAACAGAGTCAGGATATATTGAAAAGCGAGGGGATAGATCAATCAGAAGCCCAAGGGCAAACCGAAGTATCTGTGCCACATGAAGAAAAGGACTACAGTGATCTGTTGGCTGAGTTTGAGGCTGAGAATGGTATGCTGGAACCACCTATAGGAGGACCAGTCAAATCACACTCGGAAAGCAAAGGAGAAGGGATTCAATCCCTCCTGGGTCAATCAGATACCAAAAATGATCAGACACCGGCTGCTTCGTCTCTCTTCATCGACGACCCAAATGATTCTGTTTTTGACAATATCATACCTGAGTCCGACTCCGAACCGCAAGAAGCACCCCTGTCGACCACTGCCGGCACGTTAACTAACCCGTCTATTCAGGGTCTATTCTCCAACGATACAACTGATTTTTTGAATCAGGGGCAGATCATCACGGAAGCGCAGGAGGCGGGAGGCTTGGACCAGAGTGGCGTCGAGCCTTTGGATTTCGACATTCCTCAAGGATGGTACGACGACGATGGTCAATGGCAGTGGTATACTGAGGAAGAGAAGGAGCAAGTCAAATTCGCGATGATGGGTCCTACCAGTTGGCAGGAGACCGAACAGGCACCACCGCCCTTGACCGCGGGTGCCGGAGCTAGTATGTGGTTTCATCTTCCTTGATAGCTTTTTGTTGACTAGCGTATATAGCCCTTACACCGGTTGTTCCTCGAAGCCCAGCCCTCCAATCTCAAGCTGCAATGTCAGAGAATGCTGCCCGCCGCACCCCTCAGCCCGAACCCATTGCGGCTTTCGACTCGAGCATATACGAGCCACCGGTCCCTGCGAGTACTCAGCTTGCCACAAGCACAGCGTCCTACTTCCCTGCTAATCAATCAGGGTATACGAGTGCTCCTCCGGCCAATGTCCCTCCCCAGGTTACCCGTTCAGCGACTCTCCCCGCCAGCAGTTTCAGTGTAACTGCGGCCGCGCCTAGCCCACACGTCTCTTCAAACCCCAAATCATATAATGCCTATGATCCACCTGTTTCAACCAAGCCCTATCACCACCGTTCATATGCGCCAGCTACTCAGCCTACGCCTTCTCCATACAACCCCGCCTCTTTGGGTAATGTGTTTACCTCGCCTACGGACGCCACGCTCGCCAAGTCTGAGCCTCCTAAGCCTCGACCTCAGCCCCAGCGAGCAGTGTCAACAGCGTACGATCCTCCATTTCTGAGGACCCAGGAGAAGATATCACGACCTGCTTCAGCAGTTTCCACAGGTGTCAGCTCGGCGTTTGGTGTGTCGCCTATTGTGCCGTCTCATCAGATACAAGCTCCCCCTCTTCCGCCGTCGGGACCACCCAAGCGATCTAAGGGGGAGAGTAGACCGCCTAGTCGCGGTCCGGCTTTCGCACCTCCTCCCATCACTCCCTTTGGGTCGCCCCCTCCCGTTCCGCCTTTATCCGTGCCTCCTTCAGGCCCGCCTCGACGACCTACTGGGACTAGTAGACCTCCCAGTCGAGGCCCCGCATATGCGCCTCATCCTAAGCCTCAAAGTTCAGTTCCACCGGTTCCGCCTTTGCCTACTCTTCCGGTTGAGGTGCCTGGGTCGCATACTGAGGATAATTCAGTAGCCCATGGCCGGGACTCTTTGAACTTCCCTGGCTCTTCCGAGGTTAATGAACCGTCTTTCACCCGTCCAAACGTTTGCTCTCCTGAGGGCGGGGATGAAGATAGACCACCCAGTCGAGGCAGTCAAGCCATTTCCCCATCCCTTGCTCCACATACGTTGTCTGTATCTGCGGAGCCAATTCAAGCTCCTCCTTCTGCCCCCCCTGGACAGTCGATTGGTACTACGGAGTTACGTGGTCATAATCAAACATCTGCGCCATCTCCAATGACTCATATTCCCGCTTCATCTTTATCGGAAAAACCAACTTCTTATGCTCCCCCGGAGTTTCAACAGAAAGCGCAACAGCCTCAGCCAAGCTCCTATGAACAGGTTCCTTACACCCACGACGGGTGGGAGGCAGATAGAAGCTTAATATCAGCGCAGCTGAGCTCTTACGAGCCCACTCCTCACGCTCCCTCTGATTCTCATTCTGATCATGAGGCGGAAACATTCAAAGCCATTGCTAGTGCTCCGGCAGCTGAGTCATACGAGCCGAGCTCTTACGCTCCTACGCAGTCTGATTACTATAAGCCTGGCCCCGAGGCTACCACTCAGCCCACCTCTTACAAGCCGGACCCCTACGCACCTTCATCCACCAGCGCCGTGGGTTTACAATCTCAATCTAGCCCTTATGCCCGTACTACGTCTCCTGCCCATAGCTCAGCTTATGGTACTTCTCCTCCCACCAATCACATTCCGTCGATGGCAGCTTCAGGGAACACTTTTGTACACGCGCCATATGCTGGCCAAAGTGCATATCAGTCTCAGAACGAGAGTTCTGTTCGGCAGTCGAATCTATCCATGAATCGTTCATCTATGCCATCTTCTACGTCATTATATGTACCTTCGCAATCTTCAAGCAACTACAATCCCGTGGGGTCGCCGGCCCAAAGCCCTACATATGGCATGTCTCCGCCCTCAACCAACTACTTCCAGTCCATGCCTGCCCAACGCAGTGCCTCTATTGATACATCGTATGTTCCTCAACAAGTACTCGAACAGAAGCCTATCAGTGAAGACCCTCTCGCACGAACAACCCTTGCTTCTCGCAACGCTCCCATTGCCGTCTTTGGTTTTGGCGGCGTCTTGATCACTGCTTTCCCAGGTGCATCAGAATCCGATAATTTTGCCAAGGGCCACGCTCGCATACCATCGTACGGCTACGCTTCCGGCAGAGGTCAGCTGTGGATTAGGAATATTTCTGAGGTAGTGGCGCCTGGTGCTCTGAAGAGCGACCAGTCTGCTTTCCCAGGGCCTTTGGTGAACGATATTTCTGGACCCAAGGGTGCTGCGGGTGAGAAAAAGAAGAAGGAAGCTGTTTTGGCATATTTGCGTGACAGGGCGGAGGAAGTCGAGAGGGGTTTGCCTTACTTGAAGTCCTCAGCTAGTCGAGCACGGCGCGAGGATGAGGGTAGACTTGTTCTGCTGAGATTATTGGAGGCGTTGGTCATTGGAGAGGGTAAATTGGCTGGAAAGTAAGTCCCGTCTATATCCCACTGAAGATATTTGCTGATTCAATTCTAGTCCCAAGGTTGAGGATGCTATACGAGTGGCCTTGTCGAACCCCTCATCTCCAAATGTTCCCACTGCGCCGGGGCATGTAACCACCCTGTCCAATGGTCTTTACCCTTCAACGTCTTCCAAGTCCGCTTCCCCTGTTGCAGCCAACCCCTCTCAGTTAAGCCGCTTGTCTACCCTGCTTGCCCAAGGCCAGAAAAAGGAAGCAGCTGAATACGCGATCGACCATGGTCTTTGGTCACATGCTTTGGTGATCAGTAGCGCTGTCGGTGCCGAATTGTGGAAGGATACCGTGATGAGGTTCACAGCGGCAGAGTTGAGTGCTAGGAGCGAAGGTACTGCCGGTATCAGGGCTTCATATGCTCTTATCGGGGGCATGAGCCATTCTTCTTGTGAGTAACATCGATCTGAGCATGTATAAGGCTGACGCAATCATTTCAGTGGACGACTTGATCAATGCGGCTACAATCACGGAAGATCCATCCCAGGACCAATGGCGAGAGGTGATTTCTTCAGTTCTATTCCATGCCAAGCCTGCCGATCTTGCTTGTCTCGATGAACTGGGGTCAAGATTCCTCCAGATGGGCCTGGTCAATGCAGCTCATGCTTGGTATGTTCCTTCTCAGTGTCATGGAAGCCTGTTGCTGATCTGCATCAGCTTCCTGCTCTCGCCGCTTTCGCCTTTCTTGGATACAACACCTGCGTCCTATGAGCGTGGTATCATGATGACCCACAATACTCGAGACGAAGAATCAACCATCTTTGTTGAGATTGCTGAATATGCCAGGAGTTTGGTACCTGTCCCAAAGGGTCAGGAGCAGATCACTGTGGGCTTACCGCAGCTCTTGCCGTACAAACTTGCTAGGGCATGGCGGTTAGCTGAGTTGGGTGAGGTTGCTTTAGCGAAGAGGTGAGTGCGCGCAATCTCCATTGACGACTCCGTACTGAAATGCAACAGATACTGTGCCGCTATTGAAGCCGGCGCGAAGCCCTTGACTAAGAGTGCCCAGATTCAGTCTCTTCTCCCTCCCGCCTTTATGGCCAGCCTTGAAGATCTTCTCGAACGATTGACCGGTACCCCTTCAATTGACCCCGCCAATGTGTTGGGTGGTGGCCGCAAATCAAGTAAACCAGGCTTTGACAAACTTGGGTCTTGGATTGAAGGTCGCTTGACCAAGTTTATCGCTGGCGAAGAAGGTGAAAAGGCGATTCCCAAGCCGGCTGCATCAAGTGGAAAGGCGGAGGGACCGTTTGCTCATTTTAGCTCCGTTTCGCCAGACCCGTCTGGGTCGATCTCTCGAAACCCTTCTATGGCCGATGTCGGTAGTTACAGCGCATCCAATGGGTTCTTGGGTGTACAACCGATGTCTCGAACCACCTCTCCAGCTGTTCAGGGCCAATACAACCCTTACGGCCAGCAATCACAACCTTACGGCGCACCGCCCAAGAGCACTTTAGATGTTCGCTCCTTGTCTCCTGCTACCTCACATTCCGCCCAAGCACACAACAACCTTTACACCTCTCAGTCCCAACCTTCCAGCTCTACTAGTTCATCTTATGGTGACTCGCAGGGTCGCCGTACTGACTTTGGAGGAGGCTTCACCCCGTGGGCCAGCAACGCAGGATCAGAGGTGCAGGCGGAAGACGGAGAAATGACCCCGCATGCTTATGAGGCGCCCGTCGGAGACGACCAGGCCGAATTTATAACTCCCATGGCTGGGCTTTCGATAGGCCCGAGCACGTCTGGTACCCTCAATTATACACCTCGGGCCTCTCAGCCTGCTTACGATCTAGGCGACGAAGGTGAAGATCTTGGATTTGGAAATACGTCATTGTCTAAGGGAAGGCCCACGAAGACGGTCGGTGAAGGAGAAGGCAAGGGCGAGGCGAGCGGGGGCAAGCCTACCAAGGGAGGTAAGGAGGAACCCAAAAAGGAAGAGCCTACTCAGCCCGCGAAACGTGAGTATCCGTTCATTCTTTCAAATGATGATGGCTAATACCATTCCATGAATAGAAGAGCAACATCAATCATCGTCGTGGCTTGGGAGGTTATGGGGAAAGAAGGAAGGTGGTCCGGTTAAAGCAAACTTGGGTGAAGAGACATCTATGGTGTACGATCCTGACCAGAAAAGATGGGTAGTCAAGGGCGTGAGTGATCTTATTTGGATGACAAGGATATTTTAACATGCTAAGCTTTTTAACTATAGGCAAAGGGTGCTTCTGCAGCTCCTGCAGCTCCTCCTCCGCCACCCCGAGCCCAAACCGCCTCGCCATCCCACACATCCCGCCCCGCACCCTCCACCCGTGCCATGTCGGCTGCCCCTCCTCCTCCCGGCCCCAGCTCCAGTGACGGATCCTTCAGTACATTGCCTCGTTCAGCCAACGTTCCCCCGCCTCCTGCGGGGATGTCAGCGTCCACATTTGCTGAAGGTCCTGATGGTGGGATCAGGCGGATGAAGTCGAGTTTGACAATGAGTCAAGGACAAGGGCCTCCCTCTGGGCCTTTGTCCGGTCCACCTTCCGGTCCGCCGTCACAACCTCCCAGCAGGACATCGTCGGCGTCGGCGACTTCGGCGTCCCTTGATGATTTGCTGTCTGGCTCGAGACCCGCTAGTAAGAGGCCTGGATCGGCTATGAAAAAGGGAGCGAGGAATAGATATGTGGATGTCTTCCAATCCGAGGGATCGTAAGCTGGTAAAGATGAAAGCCAAAATGGAGAATGGTTCGGGAGGGAGTGGAAAGTTTGCAAAAGGAATACTGGGAATGATAAGATGAATCGTAGTATTTTACAGTACTCTTAATGATCGGGTGCTTGATATACGGCTATGGTATGCAGCAAATGTGTCTTGCTTAATGATTAACACTTGAAAGAGTTGCTGGAAAGATGATGATTGATTTAAGTCGACGGCAGTGCGAAGATAACGGAGAAACGAAGAAAGAGAAGGATGAAAGACGTCATGTGAAAATACAACTGATATCCCATGACTTTAGTGGCCGGAAAGAGAACAGCTACTGTATATAAGGACTGGGAAGTCGATGCAGCCTATCACTTTTCGATTGTTTATAAGTGCATAGTATATTTGTATCCTCTTTTCCCGTCAAGCCGATTCTGCTGCTTTCCAACAAGTCGACATGGTCAGCCACCAGAAACAAGGAAGGAAGAAGAGTGTTCCACATCAAGCGCCACTGCTTCCCGCTGCTTGCCTGCTTGCCTCTCTTTGACGGTAGCTTACGCGCATTGAAGGGGCCCTCACCTCGCTTTGTCACCCAGCGTCCGACATTCGAGCGATGAGCTCGGTTGCCACCGATAATAATAGCCAACTAATGAACAATTATTACCAGGAGCTTAACTTTTTCTTGGCGAGCGGTGAAAGGGCCAAGTAGTGGTACACCACTGGAGACTTTGCGATTGGATCCATCCCCGCCACTCACAACTAGGATCGCGAAACATTTTTTTTCATCCGACCACACCTCATCAATCTCTGCTCCCACTATTATGTAGTGGCAAATCAGGCGATGCATACCTAATGCTCTGGCGTAGAGGATTGTTTAACGGGAATACGGACGAATAACTACGTACGTACTCCAACAACCGGCGCGGACGCGACGACTAGTAGTCTT
Source organism: Cryptococcus deneoformans JEC21 (assembly GCF_000091045.1). Classification (NCBI taxonomy): domain Eukaryota; kingdom Fungi; phylum Basidiomycota; class Tremellomycetes; order Tremellales; family Cryptococcaceae; genus Cryptococcus; species Cryptococcus deneoformans. The sequence goes on from NC_006670.1 coordinate 375,684, forward strand.
TGCTGTGGCTGGACGGAGGTAATAAAGGCCACGTCACGGAATTAAATGACGGACGGGCGCGGCGGAGGGCCGAGGATATCCGAATTGGAGGGAGAAGGGGACTTTAATAACCTCCCCAGGACGAAGGGTTTTCCTCTTTTCTTTTCTTCAAGAACAAGAATCTGTCTGAAAAGACTCCAAAAACAAAAACAAAAAAAGCTACTCCCACCTACTTATCTTATCCTACTCCCAGCAACAATCCTTAACCATGCCCGTCGTGAGTCATTCGGATTTTATCGTATCTCTTTCCATCTTCGCGAGACTCGCCGGCGCGCGCTTTAACAACAAACAACACCCCATGGCCACCCGATTTTTCCCGGCCATTCCTTGCTCCGCGTCTTCTTGAGGCCCTACCAGCCGCTTCCTTCAGACTTGTTCGAGACGATTCTAGAAACCGTGTACGGGATGTACTGACTTGTACCCCTTTTGCAGAACCGTGCTGTCATGAAGAAGTGGTTCCCCGTTGAAGTCATGCCCATCTTCGGGTATGTCCAGTCATGTCGCGTCGGCCGATCAGACGAGTATAATCGACTAACACTTCTTAATAGCATTGTCGGTATCGCTTGTGTTGGTGCCACTGCCTATCTCTGGAAGCTCTCTCAGGTATGTCTGATATGCAAGAAAAAATAATTAAAACGCAAGGGGACATTTGGCTGATTTTCGATGCAGGGCCCTGAGGTCGTCTGGGACCGATCTTCTGACTGGAGGCCCTGGGACAAGGTCAAGCACGACGAGAACGTACGTGTTTTCGATACTTGTCAGGATCTATGATTATTATTATTTTGCTTACGGTATACTCCCCACAGCTCAAGTACATCACTGTTAACCCCGAGTTCTGGGCTCAGCGAAGGGCTCAGGCCGCTGGTACCAAGACCGGCGAGCGAGCTGTTGATGCTATCTAAGTGTCTGGGATTTGGAGAGAGTATGTAGATGTAGATGTGTAGCTTTTTTTCTGTTGGATTCGCATGGCATTTCTGTTTCTTCTATTTTTCCGTTTGTCGCCCGCCGCCGGGTCGACTCCGGGTGTATTTTGTGGTCTGTAGATGCTAGGCTTGGCGGCCGCCTGAGATAAATCTGAAATTTTGTTTCCTGTTGCTTGAACGGCTGGCGACGCTTATTTCACTGGCTTACGGGACGGAAGTAGTTGTACTAATAAGATTTGAGCCGACCCGGCCGGCGGTGGCTTGGTGTGCCTGAATTTGTCTACTTTATCAGAGCAGTCTTTGTCGGAATGGGCAATGAGAGCGAGGAGAGAGTGCGACTTGCTGGCGGCGACGGTCTGCACGGCGATGAGGAGGAGAACAACGCTGAGGAAGGAAGAATGCAGCAGACAACGACACAAGCCACTGACGAGGTGCATGCAACTGCGTCCACTGTTCCCCGTTCCGCCTCGAACCCTTCCGTCCTCTTTCATCTTCTCATTTCCCTTTCATCCTGCTTTCCACAACCTTCTTGCACACCGGTATTCCGCCGCCCACATTCTTTATTAGCCCTTCTTATAATACATCGGGCGTAGGCGTTCTTTCCATCCGTAATGGTCGCCTTCCACGCGTCCTCCGCGCTCCTCTCCTTTGCCCTTCTTGCGCCTGGCTTTGCCAACGCCTTCAATCTTGATGATATCAAAAGGGGTTCCGAGTAAGTTACATGGTCAATAGTAGACACGCACAGGGCTGATCCCTCTACAGCTCCGTCTTACCGGGGAGGTACATTGTCGAATTCGATAGCGATGCTCACCTCACCTCTGCCGGTCTAAAGAGAGCCGCTACAGTGAGCTGACCCTCGCGTACCATCCGCGTAACAAGCTGACTTTAATTTTTCTTCAAGCCCCATGAATACTTCTATAAAGAACTTGATGCTCGCTCGTCCTCTTATACTGTCCACCAGGAATACGATTGTGACTTGTTCTACGGCGCGTCTCTCTCCATTTCCTCTGATGTTGTGAGTGACGCATCCTGAGCCCAGTTGATGTCCATCTAACCCAAATTTTAGGATCTTGAGAGCCTGCTCGACATCGCTGGTGTCATCGATCTCCGGGCTGTTCATTTACTCACCTTGCCCGCCGAGCCCCTTTCCAAGGAAAACACCCAATGGTCCGCCAGTTCTCACTCTTCGTCATCCAGCTCTGCATCTGCCACTGCTTCAGCTGCTTCCACTTCGGCACCGTTCTCCAACCTCCCCCAGATCCAGGCTGACGTTGTCCAAGCCTCTGGGAACAAGGGAAAAGGAATCAAAATCGGTATCATTGACGGTGGTGTGGACTATACACGAGAACCTCTTGGTGGCTGTTTCGGGCCCGGCTGCAAGATTGCGGGAGGTTATGACTTTGTCGGTGATGATTACGATGGAACTAATGATCCTGTGCCGGACAACGATCCTTACGACAACTGTTATTCCCACGGCACTTTTATCTCTGGCATCATTGGTGCCAACGAGAATGTCTACGGAGCCGTAGGTGTCGCCCCCGAGTCGAGCTTGTATGTCTACAGGGTGTTTGGTTGCAACGGCGCGGCTTCGGATGACATTGTCCTTGCGGCGATGCAAAAAGCGTATGACGACGACATGGATGTCATCAACCTCTCTCTTGGTAGGTTTACTCCTTTAAGTGAAAGACAAAACGTTTAGCTCATACGATTTCTAGGTGAACCCTCTGGATGGACCGAGAGTACACTTAGCGTCTTTGCCTCCCGACTTGTTGCCAGAGGCACAATTCTCACCATCTCTGCTGGCAATCAGGGGCAAGTCGGTGGCTTTTACTCTTACTCTCCTTCCGCGGGTAAGGGAGTCATCAACGTTGGTTCCAGTGACAGCTCTATCTATCCTGCTCATCTGGCCACTGTTTCCACCGGTTACGGCCCCATTGCCTACTACAACTACAAAGCGTACAGCGACAAGACGTTGCCCCTCTACACTTTTGACTCGGACATCTATGGATGTACCTTGCCAGACGATGTTCCCGACTTGTCACCTTACCTCGTCGTCGTCCGTCGAGGTGGATGTTCCTTGTCTGAAAAGGCTCAAAACGTCTACAACGCCGGTGGAACTGCCATCTTCGTCGTCAATGACGAGACTTCCCTTCCCATCTATCAAAATTTCCCTCTTATCGACTTTGCCCTCATTAGCGACGATGACGGTAACTACCTCCTCAATCAGCTCAACACATCCGCCAACACCACCGTCTCTTTTTCTTTCAACCCTATCGCCCTGCCCAACATATGGACAGCCAATACCACATCTTACTTTTCAGAAATTGGTCCTACCAACGATTTGTACTTTGCTCCATCTGTGCTCGCCCCTGGTACCAACGTTGTCGGTGTCACGCCTACGGCTTTTTACAACTGGACTATCGCGGATGGCACTTCCTATTCTTCTGCCTATGCTGCTGGAGCTGCCGCTCTCTACCTCGCCGCCAAAGGTACAAACAATGTCAGCCCGAGCGACGTCTTGTCTGCGTTCGAAGTCACTGCTCAGCAACTTCCCGTCTCCGTCTCTGATAGCTCTCTTGTGAGCGTCGCTGTCCAGGGTGCAGGCAGAGTGCAGCTCAGCGACGCTATCTATGCCGTCGCCGACATTTCTCCTTCCGAAATTACATTGAACGACACGGCCAACTTTGATAAATTGCATGTGCTGACAATCAAGAACCCTGGTAAGAAGTGGGTAACGTACAAACTGTCTCACGAGCCTGCCGGTACCGCTTTGGCTTTCCAATCCGGGCTTAATCAGTCGAACGACCAGCCTTTGCCCCAAGTATCCAACGCAGCATCCGTCAACATCTTCCCTTCCTCACTCACCCTCTGGCCTGGTCAGTCTCTCCTCACGACCGTCAAGTTCACCGCTCCTACTGGTCTTGACGCTCAGACCTTTCCCATCTATTCTGGATTCATCAAGGTCACCGGCGGTGGCAGCACTGTCAAGGTCCCTTATATGGGTGTCGCGGCCAACATGAAAGACATGCCCGTCCTCGACCCTACGGATTGGTATCTCGGCATGAACTCGCCTGCTATCGTCGATGTGGATGGCAACGTCCAACAAGGCCCGGCAACATATACGTTTAGCAACGTGAGCTACCCCTCGGTGCTTTACCGTCTTGCCGGAGGAACACCTTTGCTCGTGATTGACTTGATTGACGCAAATGCCAACCTTACTTTTACTCCCGATTACACCACTCGAAAGCGTTCCCCGACTTTTGAACAGGAAACGGAGAACGACGAGCGCCGCCGCTCACTTTCCGCTCGACGTCTTAAATCTACCGGCGCATCCTTTGCTGCTACCACGAAGAGCAAGGGTCTCCACTCTCTTTGGTGTCACTTGACACACTATAAAGCTTCCGGGTGCTCAAAGACTGGCAGCACGTTCCAGCAGGTATCTATCATTGGGAACTTGTATGTGGGCGAGTACTTGCCGAGGAGCACGGATAACGTTGATGGCCAAGGAGGGGATTACTCGACCTTTGAATTGAGTTCAGCGACATTCTCGAATGGGACGACTATTCCCAATGGAGATTACAAATGTGAGTGTTTTTTGTCGACATGTGTCTTGCCTCAACGAAAAGGGAAAAAATTGAAAATGCTGATGGTTTCTAGTCCTTATGAGGGCGTTGCACATCACGGGGGATAACACGAACGAATCAGATTATGAATCTTGTAAGCCTACTCACCTCCAGTCGTTTGTGAGAACCTTGTGCTGATGACGGCTTGGACAGGGGTTTCTCAATCATTCACCGTTGCCCAATAAGCTCACCATCTCTGCTTTTATGTGTGTGTTCCTAGTGTTTCAAGGACAGTTATTATCCATACCGAACGGACATTTCCAAACCAAAGGCTGCCATGTACGTAGTTCAGTAGTATAATACGCTTTGCTTTTCTTTTTCTTTTTTTCCTTCCTGGAATCTTTGGACACTCGCGATGAGAAGAAAAATAGCGTCATGAAACGATGAATTACGCATTGTTGTTGGTCTGACCATACATGTGTTGTGACGCAACCATAAAAGTTCAACTACGTGATTAGATGATCGTTGTCCCGATCCAACCTCCTCGAGAACCAGAGAATCGAGATCCGGAGACCCCAAACCGTTGCACGGTGATGTTCCGGATCTGAGGAAGACAACTGTAATTATTGTACTCTCTGCTTATTTGGAAGTGAAGAAATGAAGTGATGCAAAACCCAAGTGGTCGCGAAATAGCCTCTGACAGAGAAACATTCCAGCGCTTCCGGACGTGCTCTCCATTTCATCACCAAGCATCGTTCCACAACTGAAAACAAGAATGTCCGGTGATCCTCCTGGACCTCCTCCGGGAAGACCTCCAGTCGCCAATGTGCCATACATCCCTCAACCAGGTGCACCTGCTGCCCCGTCGTTCCGCCCACCTGCTGCTCCGGGATTCGGCTTTCCTCCAGGTCCATCTCCGGGGATGCCCTTCAGTGTCGGAGGGTTCCCGCATCCCCTCCTTCCACCTGGATGGTCCGAACATAGAGGTAGGTCCTATTGATCTTTATTCCGAGTAAGAGTGGAGGGTGAATGAAAGTGCTGACGCATGTAAGCATAGCCCCGGATGGCATAACGCCTTATTACTATAACGCTCAAACTCGCGAATCGACATACATCCGCCCCACTTTCCCTCCCTTCCCTCTCGGGACCACTCCACCCACTGGGTCTCCAGTTCATGGCGCAGTTACCCCAGGCGGAACGGGAGCTGGTGAGGAAAAGACGAAGAAGAAGAAGAAGGAAAAGCCCAAGGACAAGGTGCCGATCCCCGGTACTGGCTGGATGCGAATCACGACAACTGAAGGGAATGTGTTTTACTTTGAAAAGGAGAACAAAAGATCGGAATGGACTGTTCCAGATGAGATCAAGGAAGCTGTAACTCAACTGGAGGAGGAGGAGAGGAAGAAAAAGAAGGAAAAAGATAAAGTGGAGCAAGAGAGGCTTGAGCAGAAGAGGATTGAAAAGCTGAAAGAGCTGGAGAGGATCAGGGCGGAGATAGATGCTGAGAGGAGGAAGAAGGAAGAGGCAGAAAAGGAGAGAAAGAGGAAACAGGGGGAGGGTGGCGAAGATGATGCACCGGAGGAGAAGAAGGCCAGGGTGGGCGACCAAGAGCAAGTGGAGGAGGACGTGGTTGGCCCAGAGGGCGAAGACGACAAAGAGGCCTGGATGAAGGCTGTTGCCGCCGAGTTCGCCGAGAAGGATGCTCAAACCAAAAAGGATTTGGAAGAGCAAGATGAAAAGACTAAAAAGGAAGAGGCCGAAGCCGCAAAAAAGGTCTTTGCCGTCCCTGAAAAGGTCAACTTTTCTGTCGAAGAAGGACGTGCATTGTTCAAGGCTTTGCTCATTGAAAAGGACATCTCGCCGTTTGCCCCCTGGGATCAATCCCTGCCCTTATTCATCAACGATCCGCGCTACGTGCTTCTCTCATCTACGAAAGACCGACGTGAGGTGTATGAAGAGTACTGCCGTGAAGTTGGTCGGGCCAAACGCCTCAAGAAGGGTTCTTCCGCGGAAGAGAAGAAGGCAGAGCCAGAGAAGGAATACCAAGCCTTGCTGGATAAGGAAGTGACAAGTACTAGGACGAGATGGGATGACTTTAGAAAAAAATGGAAGAAGGATAGGAGATTTTATGCTTTTGGCAGAGATGATCACCAGAGGGAAAAGGTATTTAAGCAGCATTTGAGAGATCTTGGCGAGCGTAAGCACAGTAATTGTTTGATCGTTGATAGTGAAATAACTTTTGGATCTGCAGGTAAACGAGCTGCAGCGCAGAAAGCCGAAGAAGACTTCAACTCTTCTCTGTAAGGGACGAGGGTAGGAGGAAGAGTACGTAAGAGGAAGGCGGGAGGAAGAGTAGGAGGACCGTGCGGGCAGGCGTTAGGGAGGAGAGAGGTCCAAGCGGAGGGTGCAGGGAAAGTGTGAGGAAGATGAGTCAGCTCGTAGAGCTGAAGAAGATATAAAAGGCGTAGCCTTAGAGTAGATGAATGCATTGGGCTTTAGGACTACCTGGAAAACGTTGAGGCAGCCTCGGGATCAAAAACTATCCACAACGTCGGGTTTGACAGATTAAAAAATCAAAAGATCAACTTTGCAGTACATGATGAGATGCATTTAATAGTACAGAAATACAGAAATCACATATGGGTACTCTCCGAGCAAACCGTGAGACGTGGTATCGTTCTCCAGAAACCAAAAAATTATAAAATTATAAAAGTTTTCTGCTTTATCCAAATCTATCCAAACAAACCCTGATTAGAGTATTCTGACTTCAAGCATATCACCATCCTCACAATCCATGTCGCCAACAGTCATATCCTTCCCCATCGTCTCACCATCAAACACCAATTCCATTTTATTCGCGTCATCCTTTGGTCTATCGATTTTTTTGCAGTAGAACCGGAGGACAGTGTGTGCTGTCACAGTCTTTGCGACCTTCATCCTCGCCTCTTTACCATCCGCACCCCTGACCACAAGCTTGATCGAATCTTCCGCTACTGCAGGGGAGTCGCTGTTGGCGCGGGCGAGATTTTGGGTGTAAGGATTTGAAGGAGGTTCGACGACAAGGGGTGCGAGGCCGGCGTATAGTTGAGAAGCGCCGACGGATTGGGGTTGAGATTTGGATTTGGAAGCCGCAGAGACCTCAGCATGGGCTTGGGGGATAAGTTGAGGGGATGGTGAGCGATCAAAGTCGAGGTCAAAGTTTTCGATCCGTCTAAGTCGTTCGGCTTCAAGTCGGTCCCAGTAAGACTTTTCGTAGCCCTCTGATAGATAAATACCATTTGCAAACGTTAGCGACGACGATACAGGGTGAAGAGAGAAGAATGACGGACTCATTTCCACAGAGGATCCTCCGAGGATACCAAGTTGTCGTGCTGTATCTCGAGAATAAACTCGTTTCCCTTCATAGATCAAGATGATATCGTCGGGAGCCCTTTGGAGCTTATCGCCCATCACTTCCAAAGCTCTGAACATTGTTTCTTCCTGCATCCCGGAAAGAAAGAAAGTCCCAAAAGTCAGCTCACTGTTTGTGATGTTTTCTGGGAATACACATGACTTACTCGGCGAAGTTTCAAAGTTGTAGGCCGTTCGTACATTCTAACGGCGGCAGCGGGTGCATTAGCTTTCTTAACAGGGTCCAACTCCATCTTGACGACTATATCGACGACTTCTTCCTTTTGCGGTGATGATGCGACTGGAGATATAGCTTGAGGTTCGAGATCGTCATCATCTAACAAGTCTAAAGCAGACCCTCCTCCATACATCCGCCTGTCTGTAGGTTAGCATAGGACCAACGGCAGTCAAGAATCCGAAAGACTTGCTGGACTAGTTCTCGAAGTTCTTGATTCTTCTTTTCAGATATGACCGGTGGAGGCGTGAGCTCTACTCTTCTTCTTTCCTTCTTTTTGCCACCTCCGTCCTCTGCAGCAGTGGTCGTGAACCTGTTTCGGGTCAGTCTATTTTCAGTGACAAAGCTCAGCGCTCAAGACATGAAAGACTTGCAAAGAAGTACTCCGTTCCCGATCCCGTGTTTCAGTACTTGCTCGTGCAACACTGCTTCTCTTCCTCTCTCTTCTCTGCTCGTTGGTTTGCCTGGCCCATTCCGGCAGCTTTGACTGGGGCTTTCTTGAATTTAAGCGCTTCTTCTTCTTGCGCCCGCTGCCTTCGGGGTCTTCTTCCGAGTCTGAGGGTGCGGGAGACGGAGAACGAATCGGAGGCGGCGCTGCGAGAAGTGTTCAGCCAGAGTCTCCGCGCAGACGGTACGTACTGGTCGCCTTGAGATTTGGCTTGCGCTTTGAGATGAAAAAGTCTGTTGAGCTGTCCGAGTCCGAGTCTGGCATTGTGCGTGGAGGAAAGAGAGATGAAGAGCGACATATTTTGGCGCGGCTCGAGTTTGCTTCTGCACTGCACGATGCCCCGGCTCCCCCTCCCGCTGCCCCGTCTCACGCTCTACACCGGCGGCAAGGAGTGCTCTCTCTGCGAGGTGGGTCCGCAGCCGGCGAGTAGAGTACAGCGTAGAGTACAGCTCACAGCCACAGGTCGCAAAGCAGCAGCTCGCTCTCCTCAGAAAGACACACCCGTTCGACCTCACACTCTTCAACATCCGCGCACCACCGCAAGGCGTAGACCCGCGCGAGGCAAAAAAGTGGAGGAGACTCTACCAGTACGATATCCCTGTTCTCCACCTGGAGGACAAGCGGGTTCAGAAGCACAGGATCGACAACGGAAAACTCGCAAAGGTGCTCGAGGAATGGAGGGAGCAAAAGCTGAAGGAGCTGGAGGAGACGAGCGAGACGGTCGGGGAAAGCAAGCAGTAGAGCATCATCAAGTCAAGAAGAGGTTTGAAGCCTATCGCTCAGTGTTACGCTTTCCGTCCCTGCAGATTACCCAAGATACTACTCCTACATGCAATCAGATGCCTCCAGACCCACCGTGGCGTACACCTCTCGGCCGAACTTTTTTCCACCTCCCTTCTCCCGTTGGAGAGTATACCCAGCACGAAAGCAACAAGGCAGAAGGGGAGTCTGCAAAAGGCTCCAGCTACACCGATATCCTAAAAAGAACGTTTAAAGACTTTAGCGATGTGTCTGTAGGATCCGACGTAGAAATTGTCCATCTGCACCGGCAGTACCCTCCAAAGGCATCGGCAGCAGCAGAGGAGGAATTGGAAGAAGGGGAACTGGAGCAAGATGACTGGACTGTCGATATCGAGCCGATGAGGGGCTATGTGGAAGACGATTCCAACTCTATCATCTTTGATGACGACGATGATGGCGAACCTCCCAATGAGCCTGCTGATCTACCATCCTTCCATGGGCAAGTCATACATGTCCTTCCCTTTACTCGCAATTCGTGACTGACTAGTATAATATATATAGCGAATGCTGGAACTGCCTCCAACAAGGCCACTCTCTAACTCATTGCCCATACCCGCGTAACCACCTCCAGATCAACCACTCTCGAGAACTGTTCTTTTACGCGAGGGACAACCTACCCCCTCCACGGACTGAGCGGTACCTCCACGATTATTTGAACATGCGAGTGACAGTACAGGAGAAAGAACGGCGTTTGGAATTGCTGGGGAAATTCCGGCCGGGGAAAATTGGGAAAGAGCTGGATCACGCTGCTAGGATGCTAGTCGATGATTCGGATTCGGGTGAGATGCTGGTCGATGAGATCCAATGGGATAAGCGCGAATATGAATGGATTCAGAATATCGCCAAATGGGGTTATCCTCCCGGTTGGACAACTGCTTTGAGTATGCCTTTTCTTTCCCCTTTCTTCTCTCCAAACACCTATCACGTATACCGCTCGCATCGTCCGTCACGAGCTGACGGAGAAATATACAGACCCGATAGAATTCCTGAAAGACCGGATATCTTCACTTGAGGCATACGATACGGCTTACAGGCTTACACCCGAACCTGGAGAAGAGCTTGTCATTTTTGGTGCTGATGATGATGAGGATGATGAAGGATCAAGTATGCGTGATGTCACGCTTGGCAATGCCGACGAGCGGGAAAAAAGTAAAGAAGAAGGGGACGATGGGAGTGAGATGAGCATTGTCTCTGATTCCCCTTCCCCCTCTTCCTTGCCTCTGTCGCCAGCATCATCCCGGTCACCCCCAACACCATCAGATATTCCGCCTCCGCCATCCCCGCCCCCTGACTTACCGCCTCCGCCCCCACCACCTCCATGTGATCTACCACCGCCTCCTCCTCCTAATCGATGGGCAGACTACCACACAGACATGTTTGCCTCTTCCCGACTTGTGGTATATGATGAAACTCGACCATTCGTCCTTGGGACATACGCCCGTTAGGAACCCTTTCCTTTTCATAAAACCAACTTTGACCGTAAACTCATGGTCTTCTTGCTATCACATCTTAACTAGACACAGTGTAAAAGGGCCTGAGGCACAAAACAATAGCATAACGACATGTACAACCTTTGCCATCTTGTCATTCTATCCTCTTCTTTTTGTGTGCCCAACTGTAACTTCAGCCCCTTTTTTGACGTCGGCTTCTAATGTATACTGTTCGCTACATAACTCTTTAAGGAATAGAAGAGTGTTCCCCGGGAGGAGTCTTGGTCTCCTGACCTTCCTGACCTTGAAGTTCGGTGACACCGTGCTTCTTGGAAGTGTGGTCATGAGTTTCGCGCTTGACGAGCATCCTTGTCCAAGCACTATTTCACAAACACAATAACGACTACTCATCAGCCACTACTATTCTTTGTTTCCTCTATTCTCTTGAGAACATATACTTACCGCTCGTACTGGACAGCAGGCGCAACAGCCACACCAAGTTCTACAGCAGCATCAAGCGGCCAATCCAAATTCCTCAACAACTGTCTACCAATTAAGATGACATCCGCCTTTCCTTGCTCCAAAATATCATTGGCCTGCTCAGCGTCGGTGATGATACCCACACTACCGATCAAGAGGTCGGGGTACGTCTTCTTGAGATGCGCGGCAAATGGGAGTTCTGTTTTTTTTAAAAAAGATCGAAAATGATTTAGCTGCTGACGGCTGGTCGGGAGACACATGAGGGACAACCTACGGTAAGAAGGACCGGGGGCGATCTTTTGACGGAGGTCGTTACCACCAGAAGAAACGTCCACAAGGTCAACACCAAGCTCAGCAAGCTTTCCAACAAAAGCGGTAGTTTGCTCGATACCCCTGATCATCATTTCTCTTGTCAGCCTTATCATTGATTCATAATTCTTAAAGAGGTGAGAAGAGACTGGGAGAGGACATACCACCAGACCCATTCGCCATTAGCGTTCTTCTCTTTACCGAGAGACTCCTCGAGCCAGTCGGTAGCACTAAGCCTGTAGAATAGGGGCTTATCCCATTTCTGACGGACAATTTCGGCAATCTCCAAGGGCAGTCGGAGACGGTTCTCAAGAGAGCCACCGTACTTGTCCGTTCGCTTGTTGGAGATGGGGTCGACAAACTCGTGAAGGAAGTAGCCTGGATAATAAAGTTAGTACATTAGAGCGGAGAAGGTATATGGGACGAGTAGAAAAAAGTGGCACATACCGTGCGCACCGTGAATCTCGATAAAGTCGAAACCAATCTTGCTGCACCTTTCGACAGTGTCGGCGTAGGCCTTTTTCAAGCTTTCGAGATACTCGATGCTAGCCTCAATAGGGTCCGGGTAATCGCCTTCAAGGAAAGAGATCTCCGAAGGGGCAACGACTGTGCGCAAGTTAGCCCAGGCAGCTTCAACCATAAAAAAAAGACTAGATACATACCCTTGCTAGGCCAACCACCGTTCTCTTCCGGGACTACAGAGCCCTTGGAATGTCCCTTCTCGTTCGCCTCCCTTTCATTCCAAGGCGCAGGGGTTGAAGCCTTTCGACCAGCATGAGCAATTTGGATCCCAATAATACCCTTGTTGGCGTGGATGTACTTGACGATACGTTGAAGCTCGGCAATTTGAGAGTCATCCCAGAGACCCTACATCGACGTAAAATGTCAGCATCGCGCAGTTTGATTTCTTCTTCAGACGAGATGCCATTTTACCATGTCTTCAGGAGAGATCCGACCTTCGGGAACGACGGCAGTAGCCTCTACCATGATACTACCCCATCCTCGCAAAGCCATGCTACCGAGATGGACAAAGTGATGGTCGGTCGCACGCCCTTGATCGGAAGAGTCTACTCTCATACGTCGGTCAGTTCTCTCTAGACCGTACACTGACTGCCTGACAATACTTACACATGCACATGGGCGCGACAAAGGCTCGATTGTGGAAGGTGACGCCACGGATAGTGATGGGCTGGAAGAGCTTGGGAGGGTTCTTGTTCTGCTTGTACTCATTGTCATCGAGGAGAGAACCGATGGGCTGTGGTTGCTCTGGGAGGAAGGTGGGGTAGCCCTGGACCTTTCTGGCGGGGTATGGGAAGACGTTGGACATGGCGAGTGTGAGTTCTCATGTAGATAAAGGTGAGCTGGTTTGTTGTTCTTATTTTTATATCTGCAGCCGTCCCGACGATGGCGGTATCGGCGGCTTCTTTGCTCAGTAAGCAAAGTGGAGGCGGCTCATGATGACATAAGTAATAAACTGGAGATGTGCCTGGGCAAAGTACTACAGCGACTTTTGCCACGGCAAAACTTTAGAACTGCCGCTTGGTTATATTACATGCTACAAGCCATTCGCAAACTACAACAGCACGTATCACATGTCACACTACTTGGTCCTCCCATCTTTATGCGCTACGGCATTCGAGGACAGAGTAATTCCTTCCCATACTTCCATGCTTCGTTAAGGTCACTCATCGTCGCCCTAGGCAAATCTTCGTGCCCAATACGTGTATCACGAGCGTCAAATAAGCGGTTCCCATTACTGATGAACCTCTGTTTGCGCTTCCTAGACAATTCCCTCCATTTCATATCACCGTTCCTATCTTCATCTTCCGCCTTGTCCACCTCCACTTCCAGAGCTTGGCACCACAAGGCCACAACCAGACCCTCTGCATCCGCCTCACATACTTCAACAAGCATCATGGCCACATCCCAAAAGGTTTCCAAAAGGTAAAAATCGGCAGTATGTATGAAAAGCCATACGGCGTCTAGCAGACCGAGGTTGTCGTGTACGATTTGCGTATAGTTGTTGGATCTGTCATTCCGAGGAAGGTTGGACTTAAAGTCCCGAAGAATGATAATGACACCCCGGAAAAAGGCCTTATACAAGTACTCGTCCAGCTCGACCTCGGCAGTTGGAGGAGGTAAACCGACAATCTCGAACAATCGGCAGCAGTGATCAAGGACACCCAATGACTCCCCGCATAGCATCTGCTCGTCGACAAACTTTGCAGAGATATTGACGAACGTCTCAGAAATGCGTGATTTTGTCTTTTTGTCGAGAAGTGTTTCAAGGAACTGATTAGAGCCGAAAAGGCCCCATCAGCATTTACTCAGGCAAAGTCTGTCTGTAATGGAGCCTACTCACACCCAATGTCATTGTCAGTGATGTGCGAAATATGAGGTTTTTCATCGGGGGGGTTTTTACTTCACCATCAGTTTTGTTGTCAAGAGTCTTTGAATTTGGCGCATCGACCTTGTCATTTTCATTTTCCTCCACATCATCCCACTCTGGTGCACTGGCTGCGACTGGCCTAGGCTGTAAAGGCGCTCCAGCATAATACTCAATATGCTCTTCTCTCTGGGAAGACCAACTCGATGCAGCCGGACTGTTTATAACATTCAAACTCCCCATAAATGGATCTATTGTCCCATGGGAGACAGAATTTGAAGCTTCTCTTCCCATAGGACCGGGTCGAACGATGGATCTCTGTGCGAGAGGAGATGAGGGGGCGGAACCTCCAGATTGGTCCGGATAAAGTCTCCGGTGTGGTGAGCTGGGCATTTGTGCACTGGGACTCTGGATGATAGCTATACTAGACTCGGCGTAAGGCGCAAATGGGGGATCAAGAGAATCAATAAAACTGTCTTCTTCGTCCGACAGATCCGAGCCGGGAGAATGAGGCCTATGATCAGCGGGATTGTAGTCTCTGGATGTACGGCGCTGAGGACTCGGAGTTGAAGGCCGTGAGGGCGAGTAAGAGGCCAGAGCGTCGAAAGAAGAGGCCAAAGGAAATTGTCTTTCCGGACCTTGACTTGTCGAAAATTCGACGTGAAGTGGTAAATCGTCCTCATCGTCGTCGAAGTCGAGGTGCAGTGATTCAGCAACTAAAGTTGAGATGTGACGGACCGGAGAAATCTGAGAACCAAGTGGTGGGGGTGAGCGAGGCCGGTTACGAGGAGAGTGGGATCGGGGCGGGGTATGAGGCGAGGTACGGCTCGCGATCGGCAAAGAGCTAAATTGAACGGTAGGCGTGCGAGATCGGTCAGGTAGTGGTTCGTCCATGTTACTTTACGAGGTGAGTTGCAGAGTTCCTGACTGTAGCTGAGTGTCCGGGCCAAGTTGGCCTTTGGAGCATGGCTTATGAAAGAATGAAGAGAAAGAGCTACTTTTGAGGAAGATGGCATGTGTCAACAACAACAAAAGCAAGTGCCAGATGATTCGCACCAGCAGAGAATCTAGTACTAGTGAACGTTGGATGACAGGAGATCCGTGCGTCAAAAAAACGGTCGCGTCGGTTTTATCGCCAACTCCGTCGTCCTTTTCTGGGATAGAAGTCAATCAGCACTTGAGTCCTTCATCCGCATATTCTAGCAAGATGAAGGGACTCTGTACCTTCGCAAGTCCATCTACCAATAACCCAGAGTCATTAGCACATGAATGTGAAAGAAGATGGTGGTTCGCAACGTAAGGAGCGAATGAGCTCAGTTCACCCCATTCGTATCTAGTGTTAATTATACGCGCATATGCATGATGACGCCAAAAAAGAACGTCGATTCGTTCTAATCAAAAAGCAGCTTTTTGGTACATAGAGTCTTGTTATTGGTACAGTAAATCTAGATAAACAAAAGCTAAAGATCACAACGTCTTGTATCCTGGCGACCATACGAATGGCAAGAAAGGAAATGTCCAATTTTATTCTCAATCCACAGCGCGCTATGACTCTCGGGCGATTAATCCTCTTCACTCGTTTCACTCTTCTTCGACCGCTTTTTGCCGCTCCCACTGCCACTACCACTTGCTGTTGAGCTTTGCCGTCTGCCGCTACCTTCGGGAGTAGACTTGATGCCCTTGTACGTCTTGTATTGAGACTCAGACATAGGTGAGCCATCAAAATTGGTAGGTAATGGGTGTGTGATAGCACATTCTTGACCTTGTTCAGATTTATCTGAGGAACGTCAGCACACTCGCATCCCTTTTTGGCTTGAGTCGGCTCACGATGTCGGGTCAAAGCGTCAAGACGAGCAAACTTCTTTCCACATCCTTCACATTCAAATAGTCGCAAACCCTCATGCAGAAGCATGTGTCGTTTACAATCATGTTGTCTGGCGAAACCGACGATAGCTAGACAAGATGCTGTTAATGAGAAATTGTACACGAAAGACCAACAAAATATACCTTTGGGGCAACCTTCGTAAAGACACTTAAACGGCCGTTCATCGTTGTGCGATCTCAGATGTCCCTTGAGATTAAAATGCCTTGTAAACGTACTTCCGCATCCAGGCACTGGTTCCGTGACATCAGCGCTTATCTTTTTACGACAGAAAAAGGCCCAATCATGGAACAGGGTGACTCACCCGGACATTTGAAGATCCCACTATTCGTCCTTCGACTCGTGCTGGCCACCTCTGTCGCTACACTGGTGACCTTCATCTTTGCCACTCTCGCTGGCGCCTGCTGCTCTTCATACAGTCCAGAAACTTGAAGTGGCGTAGCTGGTGCGATGATTGGATGACCAGGGTACATACTGTCTGGCATGTCCATGCGTGGTGAATGGTGAGAGAAGGATGAGCCTTGAGAAGATATAGATAAAGCGGGTGATGCGGAGCGTATTGAAGATGTTGATGAATGCCGAGAGTGGGACATTGCATGACCTCGATTGGAGGGGGGAAGCAATGAACCATCGTCGCCTGTAATACTTTGCAAGAACTCGGCGCTATGTGAACAAAAAGATAAAGATTACACAGCCTCAGCACAGCCCTTTTCAAGATAAAGCAAGATACACGATCTACTCCCCTGAAATCGCTTTGTGGCAATTTCCAGGAACTGATTGGAATCAAGGTACACAACGAAGGAAAGATACTCACGTTGAGCCACCAGCTCCCACTCCCCACCCTGTACCACCTCTTCCAAAATCTTCGCTCCTCGCAGCTCGCCTATGTCCCATATTCACGCCCCTAATTTGACCAACCGATTTACCCATGAATGGCGAACTAAACTCCATACCGTATCCAGGTGTTCCTGCCCCCATAGCAGGGTGTTCCCCACCGCCAAATGAGCGACGGCGAACGGTTGCATGAGACAGAGTGGGAGTAAGGAAATGTTGCTGTGCGGGTCCTGCTGTCGCGGGGTGACCAACCAGGCCCGGTCCAGGAACCTGACCGAATGCAGTCTGTGACCATGGGGCTGATACAGTACCGGACATTTCAGGAGTTGCATGAGGATATAGCCCCATCGATTGATAGAATGCCATAGATGTCGGTGAGAACTCGCCAGGTTCATACTTGGGAGGAGCTACGTTCGTGTTCAGAGAGAAGCGAGCGCGTTGAGCCTCTATTTGAGTGAGCTGATGCAATTGGTCGGGATCGAGTCTAGGCAACTGTCCAGTCTGCTGCTGCATGAGCAGCTGCTGATACACCGCTTCATTGCTCTCTCTTCCTGGCAATAATCTCGGATCAAGCGTAGGCTGGCTGCTGAGCTCGCCTCCTCCCAGGCCGGCCTTCCATGCGCTCACAGTATTGCGCCATTGCTCTGAGACATCAACATATCCAGGCTGCATCTCAACATTCGAAGGGGGCGGTTGAGCATTACCTGCGCCGATGAAAGCGAGGAACGCTTGTCGATCAAATGAATCAGCCGTAGGAGATGGTATGATGGAATCAGATTTGGCTCGTGGGCGACTCGGTCCTGCTATTCGCAAGGTATCGCTAGCCCAGCCTTGTTGTTCGTATGACTGCATCTGCGCCGCAAAATCCATGCCTTGCATTTCTACATCCTGATTGATCTGATCTGAAGATGATGTCCGTGGTAAAGGGTGCGATTGTGGAGGTGGAACGTTGAAACCGTCTTGCTGCTGATCCTGTTGACTTTCTCCTTGTCCTTGCGGTCCTTGTCTCTGAGCACCTCCAGCCCGACGAAGAGCAGCATCAAATAGGCCTCTGCCTTCCTTCAATCCACTTATCGGTGTACTGGGTTGGATACAGATCATCGGTCCATCTGCATTGGGTGCAATAGGGCTGATACCCGCCATGCCAGTCAAATGTTCTAATGCTGGATTTGACGGCGGAAATAATCCTCCAGCGCCATTATTAGCATGTCTTGTGTGCGACTGATTCAATCCTTTGGAGTGATTGTTTGATGTGGATTGAGTCACAATACTGGGGAGAACAGGAGAATTGGGAATGATGAGAGCTGGAGGCGATTGCGGTTTGTTGAAAAATGGAGAGTTAGGGTTGGTACGTGGTGAAGAGGATGCACGAGGATAAGTGGGCTGCCCCATGCTTGGAGGTGAAACGACATGATTGGGCGCTTCTGTTTGCGATGCCTGTTGAGGTGGAAACGGGCTTGGCGATCGTGAAGCAGGAAAAGATTCTGTCCGCACATGGTTACCTGTCGAAGTCGGGACTATATTGGACTGTGATTGTTGAGGAAAAGGTGAAGTTGTTCTCGAAGGATACTGCGAAGGGTGGGAGGTGTTCGATATTCTAAAAACGTAAAACATGTTAGTATATCACATGTTGCAGGGTATTCTTGGACAGGGTCAAACGATCTTTTCAAGAGATACTTACACTCTTTGTAATTCGTTTTCAAAGGGACTTTCATCCCCCATCGTCAACATATCCTCCATCCCATTTGATTGACCCTCTCCTTGAGCATACTGCTGCTGTTGCTCCACTCCAATGAACTCTTGTCCCCATTCTCCTTGCTGTTGCTGCTGTTGTTGTTGTGGCCGGCCCTCACTTGCAGCGTCATGACTAAGATACGGAGAAACTTGATTAGAGAGCATTGTGTCATTCATTGAACTTGCTGTTCCAGGCGGCAAATAATCCATTCCGGTCGAGCCTGCGCCGGGTCCAGAGGACTGGAAAGAACTATATTGCGGCTGTTGAACGCTGGCATAGTGGACTGATTGTTCAGATATCCTGCCTTCTCCCCATGATGGCTGTTGTGAAGGTCGCTGAGGCTGATTACGAATTATTTGTTCTGGCCCAAACATGATGTCGCCTATAGGTGAAGAGTATCCATTACGTCCCAATCCGTTTCTCTCACCTCGCTTCGGCGCTGTCGCGATGAGCGTCGAATCTTCTTGTGGATTGAACGGCAGAGACTCCTTTCTCAATGACTCTTGTCTTCTTCCGTTGATCACACCGTAACCATCCGCAAGTCCAGACATCATATCTAAATATCGCTTATTACTGCTGTCCTTGCTTGGATCTCTCTGCTGCTTTCGAGTTTGCTCTGACAAGGATTGCGGTTCGTCGACAAGAGGAGCGTCCGAGTTGAACTGCTGGTGTTGCTGCAGTGCTGAGTAGGTGTAGTTGGCAAAGGAGGATGTGGATGTGGAGGAGGAGCGACGGACTGGTTGCTGGGCGAAGATGGCGTCGAAGGATGGGGGTGAGGCTGGATCTGCCATTTTTTTGGTGGATTATAGGGGCGACTGATAGAGTTAAGTGCGCCAGTCAAGGAGACGGCAACGGGCAGTTCCGACGGCTGTGCAAGATAACGGAGAAGTGGACGCTAGGAATGGCAGGGTGAATATAATGTATAGGGAGTGGATGCACAGGAATTACCTACTAGATATCTATCCGTTAATTGCTGGGTGTTGTTTATTAGAGTTGATTTATTATTGCGGGCTTCGTAGTGGTGGTGGGGGGTGGTGGGCGGAGGGGAGCGATCGGGACAGCCAACAAGCCGGCAAGGAACCACTGCCACGCGGTCAAGTCACGGGGAAAGTCCGAAAGTAGTGGAGAAATAATGGGCACACGGTGCGGGAGGCGGTGAAGGTGATGCAGCTCTGATGCCTTTGCGAGCGATGGAAAAAGGAGACAAAAAGGGAGACCAGTTCCTCAGTGGCGATGCCATTAAGCGGGAAGCGGCAGTCGCCGGTAGGTATCCCGCTGTATTTATCGCCGGCCATTCGTCATCACCGAAAACCGAAAAGGCACGAGCTTCCTCTCTTCAGCCTCCTCTGGGCAAAAGCGGGCATGCATGCCAGTACTACCCCTTCGGGTGAATCATCTTCCTTTTTCATCTTTGTTCTCCGGTCGTCTTAACCCCTTTTCCTTTCTCTTTTTTACTTCCTTCTTCACGTTTGCATCACCTTCTTCTTCTCGCGCGTTGCGCCTTGGCTAAATGCGTGGCGGGGGCTTGAGGCAAAAGATCTCACATGACCGAGTTCTACGTTTGTAATCGGTCGGAATCCCGCTCTTTTGTCGCGAATTTTCTAATGCTTTTTACCTCCACCCTAATAGAAACTATAACTAGAAAGCAATTCCTAATTCGCCTGCTAATAGAATTAATCAAATCCTATGATAAGAAATGATTTGTCGGGAATAGGTCGGGCGAAGACCAACAGCCAGAATGGGGATTTACAAATTCGCTCGCCGGAATACAAATCATTTTCAAAGTCCACGCACTAAAAAGCAAAATCGGGTACATAATTATGCATGCATATGATGCAGCAGTTTGACCGGAATAACGAACCAAGCTCATACTTCGTTGTTGTCCTTTGTCTTCTTTCTTTCTCCCCAAATCTCCCACCTAGCATAGCTTTACAAAATGAACACTGCTGGCTCAGTTGTGAGTGTCACGATCAGCACAACTGGTTCGGAAACTGACATGGACTTTCCAGGCTTACGGCTGGGGTGTAAGTCGGCAACTCTCCACCTTCACCCACACAAACCGACTTTTTTGGTCCCAGGATTAATACTAATAATCAAGCAATAGGCCCTCATCGTCGCTGCCGGTGTCAGCTTCTATTACGCCAAGAAGGAGATTGACGCTCGTCGCAAGGAGGCTCAGATCAAGGGTACTAGGCCTATGGAAAAGCTCTCTTGTGCGTTACTCAAACCGAAGCCTTCACATGGTTCCATGCTAATGTAATGATGTGTTTGTCGCGTATATAGGGGAAGAGCGAATCGCTAGGGAGCAACAGCAGGGCGTGCAACCATCTTCCATCACTGACCAACTAAAACAAGCATCAGCCAACAAGCCGTCAGGAGGGACTTAGCGTGGCCCATGCCACATGCTCGAAAGATCGGACCGGCGATTGTACACTATCTATGCTATTCATACATGATCTGCAGTGAGATGATCGTCATTCTCTATCAAAAATTACCATTACTTTGTCATTACACCAACATCTCTTCCTCCGTTTCTTCTCTACTCTCCGTAAACTCGCCATTGCCTCCATCTTGTCCATCTGATTTTCCCTCGGCCACTTCTTTGGCCTTTTCTACCTCTTCTCCAAGCGCTTCGACTTTATCTGAAGCTTCTTGCGCTTTCCTTGCTGCCTCCTCGGCCGCTTCCTTTGCTTTTTCCTCAGCGTCTTGTGCGCTTTTGTCGGCCTGCTCGGATGTTTCGTTGGCCTGCTGCTCTGCTTCCTTTGCTTTTCTCTCCGCCTCCTCAGCTTCCTCCTTTGCCTTCTTCTCAGCTTCCTCAGCTTCTTTCTTGAGCTTCTTCAACCTTTCGAATTCCTGGACGCCAGGATCGGCACCTCGCCATCGGCCTGCCGAGGCAAATTATCAGTGATGGGAGAGTCAAAGCGGGTCAGGTTGCACGTACCAAAGAAGCCATGCCAGCTTGCTGCCCAATTGCGTTGTTGCTCGTCGCCGAACGGGCTCACACTCGAAAAGGACCCAGCGGGCAAGATCAAGACATCACCAACCCGCAGAGGGTCCTTTTTATGTATGAGATCGTCTGGCTTGAAGCCGTATCGGGAGATTAGATATCGGTAAACACAGTCAGAGCTAGATACCGGACGTTATCGGGGTGCAGTCTCGAGAGAATGTTATAGACTTACAAGACTCCTGGGCCAGTCCACTCGAGCTATGATCAAAATCAGCATGCATCAGGCCCTACTGCCCACGATACTCACAGCCGTCTCAGGAATGAACTCTTCACCATTCTTCTTCGCCTCCTTCTCCTTCCTCGCCATCTCTTCCGACTTGCGTAGAGTCCTTCCGAGAGCATCAAGGAACACTGGGTGACCAGGACGTGCCATGAAAGTCCATTGGGTGATCTGGACAGCTCGGCTCAGGCCGACTTCTCGCTTTGGTCCAACATAAGCACGACTGCGCCAACCGACTTTATCATTGCCCCTACTTACCCAGTTGTGCCAGCCAAAGTCTATAGCATCCGATTCCACGCTGACCACCAAAGAAGGCTGACCGAGCTCGGCTCCATCATCTACTAATGGTCCGTCGTAAATGGTGGATTTGCCAGTCGAGACATCTACGTCGAGCTCTTCATCGATAGTACCAGCATCGTCAGGAGAGAAGGAGGAGAGGGGGTGGGAGGAAGGAAGATGAGGAGAGGTGGATATGGAGAGGATACGGGAGAGGTGGGTGAGAAGGGGGGAGGTGTGGTGGTTGTATGGGTGACCCCATTGGTCAGCGTGAATGATGGGCGCGGCTAGGGGAAAGGACGTCAGTGCATAATGTCTCAGGCTAAAACGCGATCGAAAGGCATACTGTCGCTATAAGACACGACACGTCAGCATGTTTCAAGGCCTGGTGCCTCAGAGATCTGGACTTCCTGACTCACCTGTCAGTGTAGATACCCCCTTCCACCAGCATCGCCTGCGCCCGTAGTTAATGCCTGTGCTTAATTACGAGCTAGCGCATCGCTCACCATGTATCGGAACACATCCGTCTTGAGCACCTGCCTCGGGAGATTCTTCCAAATCTTCTCAGCCTTGGTTCCGCCAAACATTCCCCTCACCCAGTTTTTCAAAGCATTGTCATCGTAGTACTTGATTTCCCACTCTGGCATTATTTCTTTCCACCTTTGGAACTGCCACGGTAAATCATCCACAGACTTCTCTGTTGTCATGACCTGGTTTGGTCTGGGAGGTAAGGGCGCGATCGGTGGCCTCAGCGATAGCCTCGAGAGGACGATCGGGAGAAAAGAGGGCGGCGGATTCGGGGGTGGTGTACCTGGGGGCAAAAGGTACTCTTTATAAGTCTCCAGTAGTTCAGCTGTGTATGCGGATAAGGAAATGTTTCCAATCTTGAGACCATACTCTTCATAATCATGTTTGGCGTCATAACCTTGTTGAAGTTCTTCGATATGAGCGAGCATATACCTCTCAATTCCGCGGACAGGGACAACGTCCGGCAGTTGTCCCTCCCATGCAAACCCCTCACCCGAGGGCACATCCTCATCGACCTCTTCGCTATCTCCCCAGCCAATCCATTCTTTCATTTTACCAACATTACCTTTGTTTGCCGGTATCTTTGGCTGCGAAGTTGCAGCACTCTCGTCGCTCGCATCTGTCCCCGGCCAAAAGCAATGTGTGGCAGGGGACGTGTAGTCGTATATCGAAGATCTAGGGAGGGTCGATGAGGATGACGAGGAGCGTTCGAAGAGGAGAAAAGTCGAGCCTAGGAGAAATAGGAGGAGAAGAGGCGAATAACGGGTGTAGCGAGATGAGAGAAGGGACAACATTTCGCCGCGAACGCTAGTGTAATCGTCCCAGTGGAGCGACTTGAGAGAAAATAAGTGCCGTTCCCAATAACCTATGTGGGTGACGGTTTTTGTTGCGATTCCCAAGAAATGCAAAGCGAGGACACGGAAAGCAGAGGAATGAAAAAATGACCGACGAAATCGATATTGCGTGTGAGGCATGCCGCCGTTCGGGCACACAGCAACAACAAAAAGGTGGAGGCCCAACTTCAGGGAATCCGTAGTCGCGTTTCACGATGCGAGCTATTTCAGCCTCAAAACCCGGATTCTAGCCCAGATTATCACATTTGTTGCTCCGGATCGCCAGAGCTCCATTGAGCCATCAGAACGGCCCATTGAAACTTCCAATGAACATCTCGGACACTTTCAAAAACAACATCTACAGAAATGCCTGCACCACCGACCCAAAACCTCGCATCTGGCCCTCCTCGGGCACCTCGAAAGGGTCCAAACCCTTTCCTCATCATGGGCCTCGTGGTTCTCAGCTCTCTTGCCTTTTTCTCCGTTAATGAGAAAAGACAAAGCGAGTTCAAAGCGAAGGGTCAGAAACCTGTCCAACGCACGACAAGTCCTTGGATGCGCTCGGGAACGGAGGGCGAGAAGATTGATTTGCCGTCAAGACGGTCAGTTGAATAGCAGTCGAAAAGGAAAGGGAGATGGCAAGAAGATCACCATGGTAAGATCAGAAAGGACGTGGGATTAACTCTGATCTGACGAAGAATGGATAGTATCACCAATATCACCTACATTGCATTGAGTATGAGACATTTTGACAGACGTCCTATGGGTTTCGAACATGTACGACATAATTACTGAAAGGATTGTCGTAATCGCAGAAGGCCATCCACATGAAAGGATTGAACACAGCGTTGGTACTCTTACAACAAGAGCACAAAGGTCGCCATTGTTGAGCTTCTCTCGTTATGATCGATAGCTGTTGTCTTCGCAACTTGTTTCTTTCTGCTTTGGCATTCAGAAACCTCTTTTTTTTTATCACCTGTAAGCCTTCATTCCAACATACTTAGTTTAGTTTCGTCGCACTACAGCATCCTGTTCTACACATTATGACCCGCAATTCTCTTCCCCATATCCAAAGCCGGCCGGATGTTATTTCAGCGCCACCCAATGCGCCCCATGACACCCATAAGAAGGAAGCTTCATCCGATAGCTCCAACCGCGGAGGCCCTTCTGTCGACGCAAATATCGGTCGCAACAAGCAGGCTGCTCGACAGTATAGCGGAGTCTTCTCACCTCTTGGTACTACGTTCGGCCTTGAGACGCCTCAGTTGGCTACTCCAGAAGTGACTTCACCTGATACATCTATGATTGCCGTCCACGGCTCCGTGCTTGGTTCACCTTTCCCTCCTGAAATGGGTAGGGGCAAGCACGGTCGTTGCCCTTTCTCTGACTGGGAATGTTTTGCCGTTACCCAGCAAAAGCAAGTCGGCATTGTTAATGCAGGTTCTACAAATCCTGCTGATACCATCTCGGATCACGATGCTGAGGTTGAAGTGTCTGAAGCAGCCAAGGACTCTTCCCCGGTACACAATGACAGGATCATCGCCATCGATTTCGATGATGTCTGCACTCAAAACATGCTTGCTATGATCACAGAGCACAATACCGAATATGGAACCGATCTGACCTTGTGAGTACTTTCCTTTGATATCCGTGATGTCCGAGCTGATGTCATTTAGAGATGATCTCGAAACCTATGTCTTCTGGCAGAACCGTGGCTGGGGATCTCCTGCTGGCATGTGACTCCTTTCTGCACACCTAGGCTTGTGCTGAATGATCTTTATAGACGTTGCCCGCAAAGTCAAGATCCTTAACCAACTCCTCCCAAAAACAGCACCCATTCCAGGTTTCGCCGCAGCTCTTCGCACTCTCCACTCATTCGGACATCCCATCCACATCGTCACATCCCGTCCGGAATCCGATCGTGAAGCTGTTGCAGAATGGCTAGAGCAAGAGGGCATCACTATCGGTCTTGGTCCTGAAGATGTGATCGCTGCTGCATGGTTTACAGGGACATATTCCAGTGCCTATCCTGAAATTGGGGAAAAGGGCGATACGGAAAGCGCAATTGAGAGGGAGAATGTGCTGAACGATAAATTAAAGGACATCTGGAAGGAAGGTGTGGGTAAAGGGAAGGGTGGCCTGGGAAAGCTTAAAGTTCTCCGCCGCATCAACGCAGCTCTCTTCATCGACGATCACCACGGGAACCTCGAACCAATAGTCAAGGCCGAACCGCCGATCCCTTGCCTCTTATTTGGCGCCTATGGCTGGAATCGTTCGCGTAGTGGTCTGACATCTCCTGTTGAGCTCATGGACTATGATGAGCGAATGTCCAGAGGACTGGCCTTCCCATTTGAGGAGATCATAACAGGCAAGGACCATGGACTTCATAGGACAAAGACCTGGAGCGATGTTATCAAGTGGGTCAAAGAGTGGGATAGGGAGGCTATGGATGTTGTATGCTACGATACTTGATTAAATAGCAATACAATACTACTGTTCTCATCTCAGATCCACCCTGTTAGATGTATTGGAATAACCAGGAATATTGTCCGCATGTGTTAAGGGGATAGAGCAAACTGTAGTAGTATTACTCGAGTAAAAGTCTTTATCCTCGTTGCCAGAACCAAGTGCTGATAGGTGAGGCAG
The DNA here is from genome assembly GCF_000091045.1 of Cryptococcus deneoformans JEC21. Classification (NCBI taxonomy): domain Eukaryota; kingdom Fungi; phylum Basidiomycota; class Tremellomycetes; order Tremellales; family Cryptococcaceae; genus Cryptococcus; species Cryptococcus deneoformans. Next base: position 401,646 of record NC_006670.1, read on the forward strand.
GCGCGTCAGCTTTTTGGCCTCAACCATTACATCATAAAGCTTACTTCTTTCCACTGAATCCCAAACTCGATAATCTGTCAACCTCTTCATCGGTAAGCTTGAACGTCACAGCTTTGGCATTTTGCTCCGCCTGACTCTTATTCCTTGCACCACCCAAAGGTATAGCGCCCTTACACATGACCCAATTCAAAGCGACTGCTGAATGCGTTACCTCGTACTTGTTGGCCAAAGTACCCAGTTCAGAAATGAGGGGTTCAAGTTGTTCCCAGCTATATTGGGAGCTGAACCTGTCAATTAGGTCAGTTTACGGACACTGTAGCCATCTGGCATAATTAAGGCATACCTTCGTCCAGGAGGAATAGGGTTAGAAGCATTATATTTGCCCGTCAGGCGTCCCATTGCCAACGGGGAATCTGAAACAATTGGCTCATACGTACTTGATGATAGAAACCAAAACTTACAAGCCAAACAAGCGATGCCCCTCTTTTTCATCTCTTCCAGAAGCCTATTCTCTTCAGGTAGTTGGCGGAGAAGGCTGAATTCAATCTGATTGGAAGCAATTTTGACCCCATGCTTCTCCAACAAATCGCTCATCTTGATGCTGCACTTCATTGGCACCTGTCTGCATTATGAGGTTTTTTTTGAACGACTCACAGCTCATCCTTGCTGAAGTTAGAAACCCCGATAGCTTTGGCTAGACCCAGCTTGACACATTGAGCCAATCCTGCTGCTATTTTCTCATGGGAATTTAGAGAGATAGAGGAGTGCAACTGATATAGGGGGACTGAATCAAGTCCCAATCTCTCTAAAGAGGCCTTTAGATGCTCTACGACTGGGGGATTGAAGAGGAAAAAGCCATTTCTGGTGGGGAAAGGGAGGACTGCAAGTACAAAAGGTATTAGCTAAAGGTTCTGGCGCATTGATGATGGCAATAGACGTACATTTGGTCGTAATGTAGAGCCTAGCTTTATTTTCTTCAGACGTTCCTTCTTTGATAAGACGACCAATGATCCTTTCGGATTCACCATTACCATAGGCCTCACTAACGGATGAATCAACCTTCATATTGCTGATCAAGTAGTTGATGCACTAACGCAGTGTCAAAGAAGGTCAATCCAGCCTTCACAGAAGCACTCCATGCCTCCTTAATATTCTCGAAGTCTTTGGATTCATAGCCCCAGGTTTTATCCCCCCAAGACCAAGTACCTAGGGATATAGTCGATCACCTCTGCAAACTAGCTCAATATTACGGAGGTGTAAATACTCACCGATGGCCATAGGCGGTACTTGGGCTCCCGCAATGGTCGCCTGTTTAAAGAGAAGACTGGTAGCGGCGGTGGTCGTAACGGTCGCCATTATGATTTACCAATGAAAATATCTGCTCATTCAGTGCCTGTTGTAGAGTAATTGAAGCTGTGGATATCTGATGGAGCTGCTGCTTTATCTATTTCAGCAGATACTACCATTCGTAACGGACGGAGATGCATGACGGCGGAAGGAGGTGGAGAGATAAGGCGGAGATAGGTTTTATGCCCGTTAAAGAGTGCATGGAAAACTAGCTCCAGACTCCGAGGCTTCCCGCTGGCCGCAGACTTATCTCTGTTCCTCAGTTTCTTATCAGTCTGTGCCTGTACCTACTACCAACGCCAAAGCTTACAGCAGAAAATAGAGGGGCTTTAAATTTCGAACATGAGGATGCAACGACGAGGGGAACACGACTATAGTAAGATAATGGGACAGTTTGTGGGCATATTGATATGTACAACAAAGGTATATAATGATATGGGTATTAACTGAAAACCTTATTGTTTTTTATGAGCATCATTCAACGAGCCCCTTACTTTTTTCAGAGGCAGTCATGAGTTTTTGCTGCTGTTCCAGAGCAAATCTGGCAGATTCTTCTCGTGTGTAGCTAATATATACAGTCAGCCCCATTTAAGGTCTACATATAAGGTCACTCACCCCCACTTGCTGCCACGTTCCTCAGGACTAGCCTCTGACAATGCGAAAGGATTGAAGTCCCTCTTTTGATCCAAGTTGGCCAAAGAGTGGTTGACAAACCTGTGGGTAGCTTCATCGGCCCGCACAGCCCTGATCACATCGAGAAGGGACGAGCTTGCTGGTAATCTCCAGTAATCGATAGCAATCGCAGGTGCAGGCATATCTTTCCATTCGGGGATAAGACCAGCCTCCATATCGGAGATACAGTGCGTGTAGGTACGAACAGCTTCTTCTTCAAGCGCACCAACGAATCGATGGGCGATCCTGGGGGATATGAGATAGGTGAGGAAGAAAGCATTATAGAAGACGCCTTGAGCGGCTAGAACGAGTGCCCGAGTGAAGATGCCAGGCTGAGCAATGGTCATGAATGTGCTTGAGGTCTCATCAGCCGAGTAGCGAGTTGAGATCCAAAACAACACTCACAGAAGGTGCATCCTTTCGTTCTCGGCCTCCTCCAACAATGAATGTATCCATCCACCATCCCTCTTCAACAATCTCATACTCCTCAAATGTCTCAAGGTTCCGCCAACCATACCAGGTACCCCGGCAATGGACTCAAGAAGGATGATTCGGAATAACCACTTCTGGTCGGACAAAAGCTTGCCCTTGGAGCGTAACTCGGCGATGGGTATGGGTTTCTGAGCAAGCACAGAAGCGGGGACTTCATAGGGGGTGTAGCCGGTTAGCAAATCGAAGCACTTGCGGAGGAATTTGACGGTCTTGTGAGCGGCTTTGTCGCCAAATGTAACGGGGGCTCTTCCCACGACCTGAACAGTGTTGAGTTCCTAGCGGCAAGTTAGCTCCTACTTTGCAGACAGACATCGACGGGAAGCTTACCTTCTCGGTGTATATGGGATTGAACATTGTCCAAGCGCCGGTGGTCGAAGCATCCGACAATACATTGTGCGAAGCTTGATCTATACTGCAGGTGTCAGCATTCTATTCTCTTAGTCACGTAAATGGTGTTGCGTTACCTTGATAGTGCGGGCCTTCCACTCCCTTGCCTTCTGATCCCACAACAGGCCCTTGAGATTTCTCCGCCTCCCTTACACTGGGCCGTAGTGATAGACTAGCACGGTTCATATTGCCGGATTGAATTTTGGCCTTGGTAAAAATGGAAAAAGTACGAGTACTCGAATAGGCAGAGCGGAGGGTCATTGGACCGCCGATCGAAGGTCCACCGGCAAGGATGGTGGAGCGAGCAACATTGCCGGACCGGAGCAGAATAGCAGACATGGTTGGGTTGGTTATAGTAGGTTGCTTGAGGGTAATCCGGGAAACAGAATTGCAAACGCTAGCTAATAATGGCGAGAATTGTATCTAATTGAGTTGTACTTTGGTTTTCGATCGCATCCATCCTTGAACAATTGGTAGCTTTATATACCCGTTCAATTTTTCATCTCGCCGCCTGATTTCATTAAGGTTACTACCAATTTTCGTCATGGGAACAGCCAAGATGGCCTATTCCTTTCCTTTGGAAACTTCACAATTATTGATCTCTTTCCCGAGTCGATCCGTTGATAAACCAAATGCGGTTCTTCATACTTCCGTGCCGGGGTATACCATGGCATAGTAATTAATGGCACGGATAGTTGGTTTCTCCACGATATCCGAATATTTGGTAAGATGGAGGGAGATATGATTCACAAGTTGCGAAAGATTCCGATGATATAGATAAAAAAGGTGTTAAAAATGATTAGGAATTGACGGAAAATGAACACGAGTTGGAGACACAGCACAACAAGCTTGAGATAAATTGCCCGGTTTGCAATTTGGCCATTGCCCATTGGTCGGCGACCGCTTTCGCGACTCCCTCCGATGTGGATATCGAAGTTCGGGAGATATCGCAGTTCGTTCATCGTCCCCCACTCTGTTCAATCGTCGTCGATCACTTTCAATTCTTCTTTGTATGTTGACAGAGCTGTTAGCGTAAATAGAATATTCTCATTCTTCCTTCTGCATATAGACTGTTTTCGTACTTGTATGAGAGTCCAACGTGTACGGTTGCAAAGGCAGAAGGGTTAAAGCTCTTCTGTTCCGGTCACCAAATGCGGTAGTGATACGACGATGAATGATGGAGGACAGTCCACGACGGTTGATATGATTCGATGAACGAAACGACCAAGCAACAAAGGTCTTGAGCCTTGGCACGACCTTGATTTACGCAATATTTTTGACTACTAGAAACTAAAAAGCCCACGGAAGTCGAGTCAAAAGCCATTTACATTGGAGTGGCGAATAGGTGGTTATGACAGCAAGCAGTATTATTCTGCCAACCGCCGAACAGCTAGTGGTAGACAAAGAAAGAGATTATAGACTGGACATCGTTCGTTGTTTCCATCCTATTGTCGCACTTCAAACAATTCCGTGGTCGGTGTTAGGAAAGAGGGAATGTACAAAATGGAACCTCCGATCTTTCTTCTCCTTTGGAAAGTTGCAAATTGTTACTAGTCAACAAGTATGCGCTAAATTCATTTATGTGCCTAGCGCCCGCCATTTATTAACACGTTCAGCGACAGCCACGGCGGCGGTTACGATGAGAAGGACACGAGACGGCTAAGATGTTGCATGAAGTACAACAGTAGACGGTCACGGCCACTCGTTTTGTCCTCTAAATAGTTAACCAATCAACTCTTCGCAAGTTCCCTTGGCCCAGTTGATGCTGACATCATGTCATGTCATCTACGGATGAGTTGTAGACATGTAGTTTGTAATGAGATTGTTGTGACTGGTAGAAGGATGGTGTTATCATGGATCGGTCACTGGAAGATCTATGGGAGGTGAGATCTCAGCGAGGCTAGCAGTAGCACAGTAATAGAAAGCCAATGGAAGAAAACCTAATGCACATATGATATCGAAAGCTCATACAGTACTTGTACCGTTAATAATTTGTACATGTATTACTGGGTACTGGAAAGCCATGACAGGCTACGAATAACTCGCCTACCTCCATCTTCCGCTTTCAATGCGAAAATTCCAGATCAAAGTCACAGTTCACAACGCGTACCCTGCGCTTGAAGCCCACCTAGATCCACAAATCACGCACCCAATAGCTCCTTCCAGTAGCGTTGATACAATCCAATCAGTCTGGCCAATACCTGTTTGTATATTTCGGGGTGCTTCTGGCTTGCCATCACGGCCGACAACCGCTTGGAGAGCGAAATCGCGCTCTGGAATCAAAGAACACGCAGAGCACGTGGTGCATCTGCGGCAACGGGCTTCAGTTATCGGAAGACCAGTCACAGAGCATGTTTCTGCGGCGAAGGCTACAACAAAATATAAGGTCAGCGCGACATCTGCGGTATGCATCAATATCCTCTTCTCGCCTATCGTCTACGTGGCGTACATATTCTCTCCATTTGATGAATACTGGTCCTCATCTCCAATCCAGATGCGACGCGTGGTCAGCGTCCAAAACGCACGTATCTGGGTGGTAATGAAGCGTTCCGGATTGGTCAGAACAAAAGAGTAGCGAGATTATAATCCCTGAAATATGATTTGTAACGACGCGGACAACCGCCCGAGGTGTGCTTTACAATTTGTCACGCCCACATAATATGGTTACGACTTACGTGACCCGTCGGCCGATGTTTCCTTATCTTCGTCCGGTTCCCCCGAAAGACCAGCATCTCCATCCATACCGAGCTCTGCAGCCAAATGCCTCGCGCGAGATTGGTTGGCTTCGGCCGCAACAGAAATAATAGGCGCTACAGTCGGGCCCGGGCTCCCTTCGACACTCTTGATAAGGCGATGCAGGAAACGTCGGTCGAAAGATCCGATTGGTCTCGACGCAATTTCCGTTGTGACAAGCCATGACAATGTCAGGGTGATAAGATAGGAGTGGAGACACGTCGATATCTTCAATCTAAGTGTTTGGAATTCGTTTGCAAACGCTGGGAATGCCGACTTGCGGGAATCAGGGCAAAGTTAGGTCAATTCTTAGCACATTCAAATGGTGCTTACTGTACACCATATCGTGAGCACAAGACAAATGCGAAGGGAATTGAGCGCCGAGCTTTCCCAGACGTCGACGGGCCAGTTTTTGAGCGCCACCATGGATTTCAGATCGGCCGTTCCATCCACAGCAGAGGAAAGGAACTGTAACAAATCGGCCGCCAAGTCTTCTTGGAGGGAACTAGACAAATGTAGTAAAAATGGCAAAAGAGCGAACTTTGAAGAGATACGAAGAACTGCGGCCTATCAGTACTGACAAGATATGCAAGCCTGCCAAACCATGGACTGACGATTAGGCGGTTTCTCTACTATCTCTTCCAAGGCCGATAACACTGGCTTTTCCGGTGGGATCACATTATCAAAGTTCGCCATGAAAAAGTGACTATTGCGATCAGCATCGGCCGATACATGCAACGTATGAAGATTGATCGGTCTAATGAATTAAGATTAGCTAATATGCATCATATCTTGATATCCAGCTTAGACAATACTCACTCCGTTATCCAGGTCAAACTGTTTCCATATTCGCCAACGGCCGCCCACCCTGATGTCTGTAATGTCCATCCAGCATGGTTGCTAGTCAACTCTCGCCATCGTTCAACCAAGTAAGGCTGACTGATTGGCAAAGGCTCAAGGGACATCTGTCGTAGGGGCCATGTTAGGCGTAGATTTTCTACTGTCGGGGCAATCTCCGGACTCTCATCGAATGAATACACAAAGTGAGTGGTCAGTGAGGAAAGAGTGATCATGAGAGTGGAAGAATTGATGAGGTGGATCCCTTGCCGTATATAAGCACAACAGTTGCAATGGTACAATTATCCACTCACCAACGCAGGCACTCAAGCCATTGGCGTTTGCCCAGTCACCCACTCTTTCTAGTCTCAGATTTCGCATGCCTTTCCAAGGAACGCTTTGGCTTTCATCATTAGCGAACATGTGCACAGAACCTGCCTTCGTCCAGACGAGTACATCCTTCATTGGATCCTCTTAGCGTAAGAAAAAATCGGAAGAGAATAGGATACTATACCTTCACCCATTTTACCGCCGTTATTGGCCTACGGTCGCTGTCGTCGACACTAATTGGCTCTCCAATAGTACAACTCCATCCAGACAAACTGTCAAGCTTCTGCTTCGCATGTTGTTGGATTTTCAGTAACTGCACAGAACCGTCTGTAAATACTAGTGCAAGAAGCGCTTCGCCTACAGAGCCGTCAGGTCTCGCTTTTGCCAGTTGCAACTTTTGCCCACATGTATCACCCTTGACAGTCCAATCGGACCACGAAATATCGGCAATCCAGTTTGCTGGCGACCCAATAGATATGGATGCTAACCGCTGAAATCTTTTCTGATGCCCATAGCTAGTAGCTCTATAATTAGCAAATGGACTGCTAGCCTATCGAGCCTTGCACGTACGTCCACAAGGCAAGTTTGCCGATTCTATCGGAAACAGCAAGTATACTGCCATCTACACCTAACATCGATGAGAGCGGAAGGCTTGGAGACCATGAGATACCTGTTACAAAGTTGATTGATTTATCGTAGTGCAGAAGAGTTTGGGTAATAACTTAACTCACTGGAAGCTCTCATTTCAAGCATCCCCCGAGAGGTTAATCCATTAAGGATTTCTTTGGGAGGGAGCAGCTCCTTAGTCAACATTGTTAGATCCGCTATCTGCAAAACTGAATGAGCCTCTTCCACAGGGAAATAAAGGAAAGTGCCCACTTCTACCCAGCGTTGGGTAAGAGGGTTTTCCACAGGAGCGTAGACAGACACCTGTAAAGAAGTTGTGAGAACCACTAAAAGACAGCTACACCTAAGAATCAGAGTCTGTAGACAGAGAAACATCTTAATGAGACACTTAGTCTGACCTGCCCAAATTACTTAAGCCAGACGGTGACCAAGTTGCCTGCCGTACAGTTGCCCCTTTACTGTCGGTTTCCACCATTGACAAGTAGTTATCTGACGAAGAGCCGGATATGAGTATCTATCAAGATAGTGGCTGCATGTACCAACCTGATACATCTCCCCATCCATACAGCCATTCTCTCTCTTCATTTATCTCAACATTTATTGCTGTCGACCACCACTGCACTCCGCCGCCTTCCAACCTTCTAGCTTTGAGTTGTTGGTTGTTGTTGTTGTATCCACTGTCTGTCGCTTGAATCCCAGGCTTGATATTGGAGAGCTTTTGAGCCTCCGATATCTTCATAGATTGCTGACTTGTTAACGGATTACGAGGCGGTGGCAGGGAAGAAGCGATGTGTGGAGTCTTCACAGTCAGAAGTCTTAGTTTATGGCTTAGGAAAGGCCAGCTTCTGAAATACGTACTAGTATTGTTATAGTTCGGGGGGTTACTACCATACACTGGCCCTCATTACTCCAAGAGATTCCACGGTACGTTGGGTCTGGACTGGCCCCCCTGAAGACCCGAGAACTGAGTAAAGTTGGAGATGTGTCGAACGTCATGTGAAATTCCACGATTGGTTTGATAGAGCTCGAGGTGGTTTCGGTCTTGCAGTATGAGGGTTCCGAAGGGTTGTTGAGATCAGTTTCTATGGGCCGGGTCTGAAAAGGAGATCCGAAGTTAAGTAATAGAATGTTCGATTCTTAGCTCGCCGGCTGTAGCCCACAACAACGCGTCTGACTACTCATTCTTTCGTTGTCAAACGACGAACCTCCACTTGCGAGGTGGACAGGGAAGAACGTCAATTACGTAATAAAACAAACTGACTGCTGGCTGGCTGGCGCCGTCGGTGGTTGGGCCGCCCTCAACGAATAGCGGATGTACACAATCGCCCAATGGGTAAGTAACACATTTCCAAAAATTGCACGGGCTCGATCACGACTGCACTGCTGAACAATGATCAACAGACACCTCGTCGCACAACGTGCCGTCTAGGTAAGTCAGTAGAGCATTCGTTTCATCGGAGCTTTCTCTTCTTGTTGTTGTTTTTTTTTCGACTAAAGGTGACGTACATCGCGAGTGCATCTCATGTGCTAGGGATATAAAATATACAACAATATGTTATCGCTGACCTTGTATGACAGAGATACCTGAAAAGTCCATGATCCAAGATAATACTACTCCTTCCATCATTAGACGTTTCAAGATATGAATTCCATAGCCTTCCATCCATCCCGTCACACCCCAAGTAAACCTCCTTATTTCCCCGTAATCTACGGGGCTCTAGGTGCCCCTGTTGGCCATCCTGCCCCTCTTGGCTTCCAGTCTCTTTTCTTCCCATACTCCAGGTCGTCCGGTGACCCAGCCCCTAAAGTTGGCTGAGGAGGCACTGGCCCATATGTGGTCTCCAGGAGCCCTTGTTTGATGCCCGCATCGCTCAGACCTTCGTTCAATGCAAACCAAGGTTGACCTGGGAAATACGGATCGGTACTCTTCAAGAAGTCGGCGTATTTGTTATCCGGATCACCGTATTTGGCAGATATAGCAGCGACAACAGGGTTAAGGGCTTTTTCTTGATTTAATTCATCCGAGGTCGTGTAATTCTGAAGCATCGCGTAGTGGACAGCATCAACTATGGTGGCGTTCGCTGCACTTCGGCGCTCCCATGCAGATGGTGATAAGCCAACAAAGTCACCAAACTGCGCGTTCGTAACAAGAGCCATAAGATTGTACGCTCGATAATGGTATGGACGGGTTCGCGCAGATTCAAGCGGTTGATCACCGTTGGCATCAATTTGGTCCAAGTAGATGCCATTGTAGAAATCATCAAGAGCAGTGGCACATGCGTCACTCTGGTTCAGAAGAACGTTAAGGGCGCATACCTGGTTCACGGCAAAAGTACCGTGGTTACTGAAACACTGATCAGTACATGTGATATTATATACAAAGAAAATGGCTCACTTTGTAGCGTTCAACTCTGCGAGACCCAGCTCGCTAGTGTAAAGCCAATCTAACTGCTCCGAAGCCCACTGCATCATCCCAGTCTCGGTCTCTTGCTGCCATTCCACTGGCTTAATTGACCGCATGACTTGCACGCCACTGACAATCTTCGCCATACACGCCAAATCAAGCACACCGGTGTGTCGACCCATTTGATCGCCTGGCCCGCGGATGACTTGGGCATAATTGAGATTGGGATTCATACGAGTTTCATTGTTGATGAAGAAAGTGTGAAGCGCGTGATTGATGTGCGTTGTGTACTGCGAGTCACCGGTGTGGAGGTAGGCCATGGCAGAGAGGTAGATGCTGTTGCTCATATTTTGCAAAGCCTCCTTATCTTTGACTGAAAAGGAATACCATCAGATACATTATTGACGACCAGCAAATCCATATGGATCTTACCTAGCTCTGTATCAGGGTTCACCTGACCGTCCCGCACAACATAATCACATTCATCCCACACTGTGGCACGAGTGTCAGGTATGACCTTGAATTAGTGGAGCTAAATCATTGCTCACCTTCTTCTGTAGTCAACTCGGTGGTATTTTGTACGTTTGAGCAATCTGGCCAATGGTAGACAGCCCAACTAAGGTAATCTCTGCGCATCGTTGTCAATATACAGCTTAACAAATATGATTATACTTACTTCTTGTCTCCGGATTTGGCAGCGATTGACTTGTTCGTCACAGCTGGACGTTCCTCAGTCAGCAGCTACGAGTCACGCGTCCTAGACTACAACACTTACACCAAGGACCATATTGTATCAATGTCTGAGCCCAGTATTCACTCATCGCCCTTGCCCATCGGGAATCAATGCCATTGAACCATTCGTTGTTCACAATTGTGGACGCGTCAAAGAAAAGATTGGGGTAGCTCTGTACACCAAAAGCGAAAGCCGCGGGAAGATGTGAAAGCAGGCAAATCGTAGAAAATATGAACGCGTCGAGCGAGAACATGACCATCGAAGAAGAGAAGGAAGAAGGCCGAAATGAGAGAGCGTAAGATACGGTAAAGAAAGCACTGCTCAAAAATTAGCACTGTCCAGAAATTAAAATGCCCTGTAGAGACCACAGTGAGAATAAGATGGAAGTGGGATAATAACTTCTGTTATAAGATACAGCTTTCTTGATGTAAGGTGTAACAGGAATACGACTTCTCGAGCCTTGATCGAAATTCCGCTATTCTGACGTCTTTATTAACCGTGTCTGCTGCTGCTGCTATCTCCTCAGACGTCAGGTTTTCAGTCCTCAAAATGCAAGGCTCGATCTTAGAAGCAGAAATGAGGCATGCCAAGCGGGAAGAAGTCCAGGTTTCCGGGACCCGGCAAGTGGACAGATTGGACATGGAGGGGAACGCAGAACGCGAAAAACCCTCTTGTGAGACTGATTGAATAATCTAGTCGAGAATTTGAGTAAATAAGGATGAGGAACGATGGGAAGAGCTAAATAAAGGCACTTTTTTACCTACTTTAATGACGTAAAATTGATGCTATGGTCGGCGGCTAGCGTGTCTTGCCTTCCCTCTCCCTTCACTATTTTTCGTTTCTGACCTATTTTTCTTGTTCTCTGGAACCCGCTCGTACCTGAGACAAGGGACGGAACTGCGGGACGGATGATGACAACATCAAACATGATGTTCTGATAGTGGCCATCGCCGATTTTCTCAACTACTGCTGTCCCACCGATGATCAAGAAGAATGAAGAAATGAGGAAGCGTTCCATGCATGGACCCTGGCCCACCTGTCCCACATTGATTAGCTTTCCTAATAATAGCGGGGAGACCGGCTCATTAATCGCGGCATTAACCTCATCAAAAATGTCATATTAATTACAGTAGTAAACCCATCTATGACACTTCTGATTTCTAGTGTAAATAACAGTACATACTTAACAATTATATATCCATTTTCTTCAACCTTTTTCCATTGTCATTCTGCACAATGCCAGCCACCAGAAGCACAAAGGAGGTTGCCATAATGCGGTTTGACGTCTTCTTTGGTAGCCAAGAATGCCGATCTTGCCGCTTACCATCAAAACGATAGTCGCGCAACATCAGGACTTTGTCGGCCTCCCTTCGACTAGAATAATCTAATCATTAGTCATTAGTCATGATTTACATCTCCGCGGTCACTACGTAAGAAAGCACTTTATTTCCGGAAGGAGAAGAAGGCCATCCAACCTCCGCAGCCATTCAACTGCGGTTTATTCCACTATGTTAATTTGCTGACTGTTCAGAGTGTACATATTTATATTCTAGATAATCTAATCGGAGAAGTAAGGCAGAATGTAAGAAAGCTTCTTCCTGGAAGCCTCTGGTTGGATCTATTATCCCATCATCAGCTCATTTTCCACATGTGCTGCCAAGCAGTACAGCGAACTCACATCCTTCCTGGTGACACAGGCAAACTTCATAGAGCCCTTGATGTCGGTCAAGGTCTTGCCTTCGACAACAACATCGTGAACATCTTGCAGGATACCAGCAGCAACGGCACGGGAGTTGCCGGCGTTGGTGTGGAGGACCTTGACGACTTCCTCGACAGTCACGGGATCGTAGCCGGTTCGCCAAGCGTCAAAGTCCGTGGAAGTGCAGATGAGGGTGTAACTGACTTTGTGCTCAATAATTGTCCATTTGGACGAGAAAGAAAAATGACTTACTCAAGTTCAGCCTCGCGGGCGAGCTTGGCTTCAGGAATGACGGACATGTTGATAATGTCACCACCCCACTGTCGATACATAAGAGACTCCGCTCGAGTAGAGAAGGCAGGACCTATAGCTAGCGTGAGCCCCTGATAGTCGATATTTTCGTTTACGTACCCTCCATGCAAACCACAGTTTTTCCAGTGTGCAAGACGACGTCCCCTGTCTCCTTCAGGATTTTTTCCACTCTGGGAGCCACGAAAGCATTGAGTTTCTGACTGAATGGTTCACCGAACATGGAGTGGACGACCAGTCCTTCTCCCCTAAAGAAGGTGTCCTCTCTGATACCCTTGGTTCTGTCGATGATCTGATCGGGGATGATGAAATGACCAGGGGCAATTTCCTCTCGCAGAGAACCGACCGCAGAGAAGGCAATGATAGCCTCACATCCGATGTGCTTCAGGGCGGCGATATTTGCTCGGCAAGGAACCTCGCTGGGGGTGATGCTGTGATGGGAACCGTGACGGGAAATGAAAGCAACGAGGGCGCCGGAGGGGAGAGAGGAGATATTTATAGGAGAGGAAGGCTTGCCCCAGGGAGTCTCAATATGAACGGTTTTGCTGATAAACTATGCATAAGCGACTGTTCACGGGCGGCGACATGACACGCGAGCTTACACAAAGGTGAGGTTGTCAAGATGGTAAAGACCACTGCCACCGATACATCCGACAAGGACTGTGAACAGTTATTATCAGCTCGACGTGACTCCGCACCATTGTGGGTCCTATGCACCTTTCTCGTTATTTTCCATTTTGCTGTAGACTGGAAAGGTGATTCTGTTTAAGGAGAAGGTTTTGGACTGAATGAGATGCCGTGAAAGATGAAACAAACGCATACAATGTTTGTTGATAAAAATTTGGACGAAATAAAACAGCCAGCTGTTGGCGTCCTCCCTGTTGTGAAGAAGTGCATGATAAATGGAAAGAGCCCGAAGCTGAAGGCTCCGTCTCTCCTCAGATCAGATCAGATCAAATCGACGCATAGTTACTTTACATCCATATCCACTATTGATTTACTTGGGTCATATATGCCTCCCCCCATGGCTGAGATCTGTCCTGCCCACCGCCATTACCTAGTTAGTGCTATTGCACTTGAACCAAAACAAAACCGTCTTACTTGATTCTTTCGGACAGCCTTTACAATATAATTATTTATTTAGTAACCTTAAGCCTATTATAGCTACTACCTGCTACCGTATGGCAATTCCACCTGCCTCCTGACCACCTTTATACCGCCTATCTCAGGTACACCAGATCTTCATCAGGACCAGTGCAGTACCCGTCCTACGTATTACAACATGCAATGACGACAAGAAGTGTGCTTGCCTTTTCCGTTGTTGGCCATACGCCTTGAAAGCAGGAGGGCATATAGTTGGATGGTGTGTTCGGGATTGCCATGTATTTCATTTCCATACGGGAAACCCACTATTGACAACTACAGCACAGCAAAGATTCTGAATTCTACCACACTCTCGAATGGTGGGCAAAAGCATGCCATGCGCAAGGTTGAGGGGGAGGGACACTTCTGTGACTTACCTACGTAATAAGAGACATTATTGCGACTTATTATGACTACTCCTACACGACATCTTCCTTCAGTTCCTAAAAGCTCGACTGAGCATACGTACAGGATTATTTAATAGTTCACACTCGCTACATACATGTCATATGTACCAAAAATAACGTAATATTGGTCATTATAACAGTGCAGCGATAGGATTTCGAATCTTTCTTACTTATCTTTCTTACTTAGGAACGATTAGTTGATGGCTGCTGCGGGCTGGCTGCGCTCAAAGATGCTGCATACAAAATGGTCGTGGGAAAGGAAACCGAAATGATAATTATGGCCCTTTTAGCCTCATCTACGCCTTGCCAGCAGCTGCAGCATCCCTCTTCATCCTCTTGATCTGCTTCGCCTTGTTTGTGGCCTGACGTTCACCAAAACCAGAATCATGCATCTCCTGTTCCCCATATAGGGTGGCAATCAGTATCGATCAAAAATTTTGATAGAACAGAAAGTTGACCTACCATAGTCGCCATTCTCCTAGCCAACGACACCTTGTTTAGCCCTTCCAACACCTTGTCTTCATCCAACTTCAATTCTTCCAGTCGGACGTTCACCTCATCCTCAATGATCTTGACCAACTCCGTGTCCCTTTCGGTGATGATTGTCACAGCAACACCCCCTCGACCAGCACGGGCTGTACGACCAACCCGATGAACGTAATCATCTGACCGACGGGGGCAGTCCCAGTTGATGACCATAGCTACTTCGGGGATATCAAGCCCACGCGATCCGACATCAGTGGTCACCAAAACAGGGACTTCGTGTGCCCTGAAACGGGCAAGGGAAAGAAGACGTTGAGGTTGGGTAAGGTGAGAATGGAGAGGCACCGATGGGATATCGAGAGAGTTGAGGAGTAGGTGTAAGAGATGGGCAGTGGCGCATCGCTGGGTGAAGATGACGGTAGATGGAACCGACGGAGCGTCTTCTTCTTCTTTAGCCTGTCTGGGCTTCTTGCCCTTCTTGCCAAGAGCCGCCTCTCGTTCCCTGGCTTTTGCCTTTTTCGGATCTACGCGGAGGGCAACGTCTATGTCTTCTAGAGGATTTTGAAGGATGTAAAGCAGGTAAGGATCGCGAATTTGACTGGGAATGAAAAGGTATTTCTGCTTCAAATTGGAGACGGTTAAAGTACTGATTGAACGTTAGTCAGTAAGGACAAAAGGGCGGAGATGGAATATTCTTCTTACTCGGACGCAACACGATAAACGAATGGTCGTTGTTTCCCTGCAGGGGGTTCTTTGTTGGCCAACTCCATGATTGCCTCACTGACTGTGGCAGTGAAGAGACAAGTCTGCCTCTTGGCTGGGATTTGAGAGAAAAGGTAGGCAAGTTCAGGGGCAAAGGAAGGGGTGAGCATCCTGTCAGCTTCATCCAGCACTAGTGTGCGGACTCTACTGAGCTTTCCGGGCCCAACACCACCACTTCTCAGCAGATCACAGAGTCGCCCCGGTGTCGCAACTATAATATGCGGTCGAGCCTCAAGCTCCTGTGCTTGCTTCATCATGTCCATACCACCCACAATGGTTGCTGTAGTAAGACCGAGGGGTTTTCCAATAACGAGGAATTGTTCACTGAGCTGATATGCCAACTCTCTGCATACTAGTTAGATCACCTTTTACATGTACCTGAGGCAATGGGACTCACCGAGTGGGAGTGAGGACAACCGCCCAGACTCCGAAAGGATCTCTTGCAATCCTCTCTACAATGGGAAGAGCAAAGGCCATCGTCTTACCGCTACCGGTCTTCGCGCCACCAATGCAGTCTCTCCCTATGCCATAGTCAGACAGACTTCAGAGATATACAGAAAGGAAATTAACATACCTGAAAGAATGGGTTCAACGCATGCTGCTTGAATCTCCGTAGGTTTCTTGATGTTGATAGATGCTAAGGCAGTGATTAAGGGGTGTGAAAGACCAAGACTTTCGAATGTTACGTCGGCAGAAGGTTTGGATGCGGACGCAAGACCGTTAGGCTGGGGTTTAGATCGGGGTTTTGGGGTCATATCCTTGGTAGCTAAAGCCGTACGAGAAAGCATGCCGGCTCCTGAACTGGGCTGGGGCCGTGGTTCAGATTCTTCATTTTCTTTGTCCTCTTCGCCCTCTGCATCCAGCTCGAATGAAAGAGATCGCCGGCGTTTGAGATTCCGTTGAGCAGCGACCGATGATTCGGCCTCGCTGCCTGAACTTTCTCCCTCGTCTTCCCCTTCATTTGAGACATCATCATCTTCTTCGTCTGATTCGTCGTTCCCCTCGCTCTCTTCTTTTTGCTTTCCCTTCTGAGCGGCCAACATGGCCCTCATGATTTCGCTCTGATCGAGAACGAGACCATCGGCTGCAGTGAAAGCCGCCGAAGGTTCACTTTTTCTGGATTTCTTGCTGACAGCCATTGTAGTGTCCTGATTGTTGGCAGCCAGTTATCAGCGCTGGTAGTATATTCAAGCAGTTGATTATTATACATACGCTTTACTGTTCGTATGTTTTTATCGTTATTGCCACAGAAAAATCTTGAGAGGTAAGCGGCGATGGCCGCGACGGACGTCATGGCCGGGGAGGAGCGGAGCTCGGTGAGTGGCCGCCGGCGCATCGGTGGACGATGAGTACGTAGATAGTTGGTCCATAAAATAGTGAAGAGGGATTGAAATAACCGGAACCCATCACGCGGGACAGCTGTCATTGTAACGGACACGGATCCATACACCACACGCACAGCCCCCATGTCGCCCCAACAGCCCGCCAACCCCTCAGCCGCCTCCCACAATGCCCAACTTCTCCAGTCACACGATCTCGTAGCCTCCCTCCCCACACCCTACTTGCGTCTCCTCGTCCTCTTTGCCAGGCCCATAGCCCTCTTTAAGCATGTTCTTCAGGTATTTCTCTGGTCACCGGGGAGGAGGGTCGAGAGCTGGATGGTGGTCGGAGCCTGGTGGGCGCTCTGCCTTGGCTCTCAGCCAGCTTTTAGGTATGTCATGAACTTTTATGGGTGAACGGCCATTGCTGACAGGCTGCTGCTCCATAAGATTCCTCCTACCCCCTTTGGTATTTCTACCACTGCTACCGCTTGCCACCCTTCGTCTCAAACACACTCAAAAGACGCCAACGGAGAATTCACCATCCTCTCCCGCGACACATGACACACTCCTACTCACACTTTCCGACTTGAACGAGATCTACGCGCTTCTGCCTATATCGCCTCTTCCAGCCATGTCAGACGTCTATGCGCGTTTCCGACAGCTGGGCCCCGTGCGTCTCATTAGAGGCCTTGCAGTTCTTTGGGGCACATGGCTTGTTCTAGGCCAACTCGTAGTTGGGTATAAGACTTTGCTCGCTCTCATCGGCACCGTCATCCTACTACTGCCGTCCCCGCCCCTGGCGCATTTCATCAACCTTCTGTCTGGGTCTTTATTCTTCCGACAAGCTGTCGCGTTAGCCTTCCTCTTTACTTTTGGCTCGCCTCCGGAAACCTCTTATCGTTTCAAGCTGAACTTTTCTCTTTGGGGTTGGTTCAAATCAAAGTGGACGGCCTCCCGTCGACCCTCCCTCGCCTTCGCATTCCGTCCCAAAATGTCTGGCAAAGTACCTTCTGGATCTGCCCTTGAAGTGGAAAGAGAAAAATCTGAAGGAAAGGAAGAGTCCCATATCAAAGTGGAATCCCCTATCTACTTTCGTTTCGAGATCCATGAGAATCAGCGATGGTGGATGGGACTCGACTGGACATCTGCTCTCCTTCCTCAGGAAAGGCCTAGCTGGTGTGACTCCCATTTGCTTCCTGTTTCTCCTCCCCAAGCATTCACTTTACCGGCGCCTGTCTCCGTTGTTATCAACACCGCTACAATGAAGGACAGATATGCCAGGGTGATGAGGTCGGCAGAGTGGAAATGGCTGGACGACGACTGGTCTATCGTTCGAAGTGGACCTGGCGCCAGTGCTGCGCCCGGCACTCAAACCAACCCAGTCTTGCCACCTGAGAATGATCCGGATTCCGGTCATTCTCTACATCAGGGCCAGCACCATAATCAGCCTCAATCCCCTCAAGCACGTACTGCTAGTCGACCTTCCTCTTTTATCAGTGCCTTTGGTTCACCGACCGCCTATAGCCCTTCTAGTACGGAGGATTCTACTTCCTCGGCGGGATCGCGTGCACAATCAATAGCTGAGCAGGCATTTACCAAAGGCCTTGAAAGGTTAAAGGCGAGGGCGGTCAGCGGGACTGCACCTCCAGCAACGGCAAGCTCTCCGAGAAGAAGCGGTGAATCGGTGAGAGGTAGGACAGGGAGTTATGATGCTACGGATGAAGAGGGTTCAGAGGGGACACCGAGTACACAAATAGGGCAACAACCTGGATCCGCACCTCTTCCATCGGAGACTATTCCTGAGAGAGATGCAGCAACTGATGCAGATGGCTGGGTATACGGGGACAATAAATGGGAGAATGTCGGTTCAAAAGGCGGTTTAGGCAAGGTGAGTATCGCTTCAGCCCACCAAAGGTAGTTCATTGATTATATTTATGATAGTTTACGAGGCGAAGAAGATGGCGACGAAGAGCCATTTGCATCGAGACTGTCCGCAAGCTCAGCCCCAGTGACGACCCCGCAATCACCATCTCACCGTCAGCCACAGAGTCTGGAGCAAACACTCCCACTCCCGCCACGTTCGCCGCAGCGCCCTCTTCTCCGTTGAAATCAAAGCCTGCAATAGGATTGTCCGAGGCACAGACAAAAGGAACGACTGCATCAGAGGAAGTTTTAGAGTCCGTGAAAGAGTCAACCATCCCTGAGCATAAAATTGGACCCTACGGCGCTAGTTCATCGGGTAGCGCACCTGTATCAAGAGATGAGATGCTGAGGATGAGGTTGAAAAAGGCAATGGGGTCTGTGGGTGCTTGAACGGCAGCTGAAGGTGGTAAATGGGACTCTTTTTACACTACGCCTGTACAATTTGGCATTTTGTTTAATCATGTATGACTATTAACGAAAAATCACAGCTGGCCAGGAACCACGTGTTGGTTGTTGCTGATCTTATCAAGTTGACTACATTGGATGATATAACGACGAAATGGCTCGGCGCTGCCGATTAAATGCTTGGGTTCCTAGAACCTCTGAAAAACGAAGCTCAATGTCATTGCCCGGCACTTGATCAGGTCGCACCGCCAATTGCCCTGCCCAGAACTCTCTCTTTTCTTCTGCCTTCCTTGATCCCATGCTTTCTAATGCCAGATCTCTTGCGCTTACAAGTACTTGATTTTGTGGAGGACAAGTTTGCGTCAGCCACGATAGGGGGTATTTCCGTCGTGGCTGGAGATGTCGCAGCAGCGGTAAAAGTTGAGGACAAAGAGGATGTAGAAAGTGAAAGGGTGGAGACAAGAGGACTGTAGAGGATCGCAACAGAAATAGAACTGGGGATTGACACTGAACTCGACTCAGACGTAATGACAGATGTAGAGGCCATGAAAGACGAATTGGATGGACTTGCATCAGACGAAGAACTCGCTGAAGTAGTCGATGTTGTCGACGATCGGTACATGGTGATGGTTCGGGTCAAGGTGGTTTTAAGCGTGGTCGAAGGATCGGCAGTGCCATCCAGGGCATGGGAAGTCTTAGCAGCGGAAGATGGGGCAGACGTCTGGCTGGCTGAGGAAGACCTTGTAGAGTCACTAGGGGAACTGGAGGTCTGCAAAGCGGCAACAACGTCCGCAGAAAACGTCGTTGCTGACGGAACAGACTGTGATGTCAGGGATGTGGTGGCCATGACGTTTGTAGACGATGACACAGAAGAGACGATAGGGGAAGAAATGACCAACGAGCTCCGACCCTCGGAGGCTGAGACTGTGGCGGAAGAAACGGCCACAGAAGAGCCCAGAGCTTCGGATACGTTGACATTCCCTGAAGAAGTCGTGACATTTGTGTTGGTCGGATTGCTCTTATTGACCGCATCAAAGAGATCCGTCTGAGCACCATTCATGAACCCATATGCCCCATTGTCTATTAGTGGGTTATGGTCAGCTGCAGTCCAGGTTGTCTGATGGACAGTGACATACAGAATGGGGGATCGTAAGTGTCTTGGAAATTGTTGTTTCTTTCCTGTAAGAAGGGTGAGCAACGCGTTTCGTAAAGGCAAAGTGACTAAATGCCTTCTGGAACCAGTAGTGAGGTTGTTTCGCACCCAAGGTGCAATTTGACGTGTCCGTGGGATAGTCACACTTATTCGCAGTGTTGGCTGGAGATCGACCGGTCAATCTCAGATTGTGAATGCCTAATTCCTATTACTAACCTTGAGGAAGAGGTTTTACCCCAGTAGCACCGGTGATGTTACACCTGTAGCCAAGGAAATAGTTCTGCTCAGATCCTGGGCGCAAAAGATGCTATTTAGTTATGTGTCTGAGATATACATAGTGAACAGTGCTCACCAGCATCAGCAGCATGTACCCAACCCCACATGCAATGACAACCCCCCTTGGGACAAGGAGGGAGATCGGACGGGATCTGAAATTCGACTTGCTTCTTCCAAGGACAAGTGTAGTTGACGCTGATCACCGTGAAGTTTTCTGGTTGAATCTTGGCGACATTACTCTCATAAGCAATACCGATAGCGCATCCTTTGACATCTTGGGGGTCAGAGCTCTCCCACGCATCACTGGTATGCATAGCACCGATACCACCTGAAGGACCTGTACCATCACAGGCGTATATACCTGTCTGCTTAGCGGGATCTTGGCCATAGGAAGTAAGAGCCTTGTTACAAGCGACTTGACCATGGTATGTCCCGCCGGCGGGCAGTTCCATAATCGAGTTGTTAGCAGGAGGGCTGTTGATGTAACCATGGAACCACCATTGGTCAAAGGTAAGATCCATTAGAGGGGTTACAGGGCCAGACTGGTTGGGGTCGTCATCCCAGCTATTTATAGAGTAGTTTCAGTCAGTGGAATAAACTTGCACAGCAGGCCTGAGAAGGGATGACTACCGACCCATACATGGCTGGATCCCACAAGGCGATATGGGCTGAAACGGGGAGCAGCATAAAGATGAGAGCCGAGCACAGCTGGACAAGAGTCATTGGAGCAAAGAACATGGAGCAGCAGGAAGGGTGGGATATAAGGTGGATGAGTGTAGGTTGTGGTAATGTAAAAGGCGAGGGACTGCCGCCAGGGGCGAAGGTGTAAATGAGGGAGAAGAGTTCTGGAAGTGGGGTCAACCCAATGAAGCTACAAAATGTGTTAGTACTACAGATTCATTGGTCCAAGAGAGAAAGATCTATGAAAAACATCTTTCGTTATGTGATGATTAACAACTCACCCAGAAGAGGTACGATCGATCGAACAGACGCTCGGGCCACCTTGATGAGCTGAGACACTGAACGAAGAGAACAATAATAAACAGAACGGGGCAATGCGAGGCTCAACCTGCTGGTGCCTTTGACGAGGAGAAAATTAAAGATGATAAGTTTTTGTAGTTGGTGGAAAGGAAAGAGACAAAAAAAGAAAACAGGAAAACGGAGGGCATGCTTAAGAATCACACCTCGCCTCATTTTTCACATATACTCAACTTCAGTGTGACATCTTATGTCCTTCAGTAAAGATCAGTCGCCACCACCCGTCTCAGGGACGCACCCCTTTCGGAGTTACCCCTTTCCAGATTCCTGGTTCTCTGCCTCCCCACCAGTCTCCAGTGCGATCGTTGCGTGATGCGAGCAACGGTTGGGTCTACCGCTAATGATGTTAGCCCCATGCATCATCGGTAGAAAAAAATATATGCTACTAATACAAGATTACAATGCCTGGAAATTAATCGCATGCAATGCCCGCTGTCTATCTCTCTCATCTTCCCGCTTTTCCCGCTCATTCAATCCCAAGACAACAGTACCCAGAACGATAACCGTACCTAGGACCGCTGCGCCCACCCAAGGGACCCATTCACCAGGTTTCAAGTAAAGCTGGGACTTCCACTCCGTAGAACGCGCCTTCACTGGCGATCGGGGCTCTTCTCTCTTCTCGTCTGGGCTGGATATGGCAGCAGGATAAGGAGGGTTGATTATTACTTGAGAATTGGGAATAAGAGACTCCAGGAAAGTGATGTGGTTGGGAGGGGCAAGAGATACGCCGATAAACAGTTTCTGGATAAGGAAAAAAACGCGTTGCGCGTCAGCGATGGTGTTCAATGCATTTACGTATGGTGGCGTTCAAACTGCAGGACTCACTTCAACATAGTTATTCGTGCGACCCAACCCAAAAAATGCGTAAGGAGTCTGCAAGGCATGGTAGCCCGTTTGCGGCAGTTGAGCCACTATGAACGACGTGGTTAACATTTTGTGTGAGTATTGACGATGAATTGGTTGGCCATAACATACCCTGCTGGGCTACCCGATGTCCGGCGGTATCAAGCACAGTAAACTTGTACGTGGCTCCTGAATAGCTGACACCCAGAGGCTGACAACATTGTTAGAATATTAGTCGTTATATTCGTCCAGAAATGGGTACGGGAGACCCACATTGTAAGACTTTCCGCCAGCCACTGGCTCACATTTGCCATCACAAACACCATTGAGAACTGTGTGCTTGAATTAGCAGTTCGATTCAAAAGCATACGGAGCCTAGTAGACTCACCTTCCGTTTTGAGGAAAAATGCATCATGATAGAAGTTGTTTTGAATGAAAGTCACTTTATGGCCGATTTGGTCCCCAGATCGTTGAACCATGATGTCTAGAGATCCCTAAATTGTTGATCAACCTATGCCACATTCTTTTTCCCAGGAGAAAACACGTACATCCTCGTCCAAATCGAGCCAGCTAGCGCCCACAGCATCGGTGATCCCCTCCAAGTCATACCATCCCTTCCCATGTCCCAATCTCCATCCCCTTCTTACTCCCTTCGTACAGCCGATCACTCCCTTTGCACAAGGCACATTCTCCAAAATATTGACCTGTGTGCTTTTCGAAGATTTTGTATCATCGGACGTGACGAATAGGAAATCTGGAAATCCATCCACGTTGAAGTCACCAGGGCGAAGAGGGAGAGGTATGGACGAATCAGAAGGCGGATGAAGAAGGATACCAGGATTGGAAGAGTCAGGAAGTAGTTCGCTGAGAGGAATGGAGGTAAAGGACTGCAGCGCTGGTCAAAATCACGTAACTACCCCGGAACGTCGTTGACTTACGGGATCAGACTCATCAAAGCTGAACTCAAATTTCTCATCGGACAAACACATGTCACCCCAACCTCTGCACTTCAGCAATCCATCCGTGCTCCATTGCGAGCCCTCGGTAGAGCATAACGGAACCTGTTTATTTTGCGCAATGTTGATGCTGCAATCTCGACCCAGCCCAGTCGAAGTTGATTTGTGAGTACAAGTTGGGAAAATTATATCTACTGAGCCGTCACGATCTGCCGAGAGACAATGTGTTAGTTTCGCAAACTTCCAATGACTTCGACTTACTTGTATCGGCAAAAGAGATCGGACCGCTACCAGAAGGTAGATCATATGATCGAGCAAGGATATATCCAGCATCCCCACGATTGAGCCATATTTGAATGAAACTGACGGTCTTTGATCGGCTGCAATGTAAAACGAGGTCTAATGAAACATTAGGTATGAGGCTTCGATTCAAAGCATTTCTTTTCTCACCTGGAAGGCAGTCTCCGTCAATATCAACGAATGCACTACTATGCGGATTTGCCATGGTGCAGATCTGATCTATAGGCCGTAACTGAGGTATTTCCCTGCATTGCCAATAAGGATGATATAGGTGACGGAGGCTAGTTGGAGTTGACCTACAATGTAAACCCTGTACCATTATTCCTCCAGCATACTACGCCCTCCCCTGTTTCAGTAGGTTGGTAACCCAGAAGCGACGGTCTTAGCGAGCCATCGGCATCATATACCATTGGTTGAGACGGCGTCGACAGTGGCAAAGTCCATGATTCTTCTTCTGCGGAACGGAGGCTCAGTCAAGTCTTTGTGACAATTGAAACTTACGAAAACCTCCATCAGGCCCGCCTCCTAAGTATACTCCCATTCCTAATCTCTCCACTTTTGATCCCCACCAGCCTCCACCTTCGGACTTATCGTACATTAAAAGAAGATCGAGATGACCATCGTGGTTGTAATCGCCCGGGACCACATTTATTATACGCTCGGAAAGGCTGAGAGTGTGTGAGGGGATGTACTTGTACTTATCTGATGCAATGCGTTAGTTTGGATTTTTGGAGGCGAAATTATCGAGTAGGACCAACCGCCGTTCCATAAATGTATTTGCACTGTTTTGGCTTCGTCTGAAAGTGTAAATAAATCAAGCCTGACACATAGTCAGTACAGTCTTCATGACCGACAGCGGAGTACGCACTTCGAATCCCCATCCCAGTCTCCTATAGCAGCAACCCTTCCACCAAGCTTGCTCAACCCTAAAGGTCCAGCATTGATGAATGCCTCGTCTTTGAATCGCTTTTCTTTGAAAGGCCAAAAGGCAAAAGTTGGTAGAGATAATAACAGTAATGAGGATAGCAGTGCTAGCGATGAATGTCTCATCGGATATTTGAGCAGCCTAAACCCGAGGAGAACTAAAAGGTCTAATATGGCAAAAAGATGTTCGTCCGAGCCCGAGAAGATGGTGGGTTTCGTTGGTGTCAACAAGCACCTGAACGGCCTGCTGGAGTGACGACGATGAGTTACATGTTTACGTAATACGCTCATCCGGCAATCATCTGGTCCGAAAGAGTAGACGGCAACCTTCAGAACGAAGCACGTACATAATTATCATTCAAGCTATCTTCAATAATTCAGGTCTGCTATATAAATGAGACCCTGACTGGACAGCTACTCATCCCATGGGAGAAGTGTACGAAGGGGAATCACCTGCGGAGTCTTCTAGGGCTCCTAAGGTCAATCAATTAGATGCGGATGAGCTAGACGATGCTCTCGTATCCATGCTTGGCGAGAAGGTCTTGAGGTCGATCGACAACTTCAAGGTAAGTGAATACCAACAATGATCCTTCCTCACTACTGATTCATATGTTCAGCCAAAAGTATCATGGGATTTCAAGCCCGAGATAGAGCTTGTCATAAAGCTAGTCATTTTTCGATTAGGCATTTGTGATTCATTGTCTCGCAGTTCGCCGGGGGCCAAACTCCAAAACTTGAAGCTCATCCACCATCCTCAACTAGGGATAAAAAGTGAGTAAAACTGTTATCATGAGAATATCTGATAGCTAGGAACTGATGCCATATAGCAATACGATCCGCCCTTTTGCTGTATTTACTGCTTCACCCCCCAATATTCCCCTCTTACCTCCTCAAAAGGATAAGACAGCACGCGCTATCTAAACAATGGCCGGACCTCCCAAATTACGACTGGCGTAAGAAAGCATGGAAAGCACTTGGTAGGATTGAACTAGCTTCCAAAATCTGGGAGGCATCTGGTTGGGCAGGTTTTCTATGGGATGGGAAGTGAGTGTGCACTCGTTAGATTGCATCTATTAATCTGTTATTAGGTACCCTTCCCTTTTAATGAGGATCCTGGGACTGCGGCTGGTCCCATCTCAACCACATCTCACCAAACTCGTTTCGTACGAGTTCATGAACCGCCAGCTGGTCTGGAGCGCATTCACTGAATTTCTTATGTTCGTCATACCACTTTTACCAACAGTTCCGCCGTTCCTACGCCTTTCTCCGTCTAGATTTTTCAAGCCCATCAGCACCTTTCTTTCGCAGCCCACCGATATCGACTATAGTTCATTGCCCCCAATTCCTTTGGACCGCAGAGGTTTGAATTGTGGAGATAATGAGCCAAGGAAACACGGCGGTCCACTGGCCCATCTTCCCAAAACTACTTGCCCAATATGCTACATAAGACACTCTGCTGCCCCTGTCCCCCTGTCATCCACTTCTCAAGGCTCCTCATTGACACTACCTCCCATACCTGGGTCTTCGGAGGCTGCATTCGGTCATGAAGCTTCCGAGACGGACGGTGAGGAAGAGTGTGGGATTTTCATGCCTGCTAGAACGGATTGCGATGGAGGATGTTTGTGGTGTTATTATTGTATAGGAGAGGAGCTGTACAGGCATCGCAAGACGAATCTTCAAAAGATCTATCGCAGTAAACAAATGCGGAATGGCCGACAGGAACTGGAGAAGACCGATGAAGAAGTAAAATGGAATTGTTTGAGGTGTGGAGATGGTGTAACCAAAGCTTGGAGAGCCGATTCTCAGGATGAAGCTCAATTGTTGTACGGATGAGGAGGGCAACGTTCAGCTGTCATAATTACCCCTGCAATACAATATAGTTAGACTTGTGTACATGCTGTTGTCTGAAGCTCAAACAGATACAGATCATCAATATCTAAACAGTAGTAATAACGACAGGATTTCAGCGGACAACTTAATAGGCCTATTGTAAGTGGTTATGCAGTGCATTCGAAACTATACATGGTGTTGTTAATCGTGCATTCGTACAATAGCTGCAGTATGGCATTTTATGTCAAATCCGAAAGATACGTAGCACCATGGCCATTAACGTAGATATGGGATCAGCATTATAATACTACATATATAGCTACACATTCGTTAGCAGCACGCAGCTTACAGCAGGCTTCAGAAGAAGGAAACTATTTTATAGTGGGCGTCGGTGGGATAAAATTGAAAAAAACAGGAAAATAAATTAGGGCGCGTTTGCTTTCTCGCATTACAAGTCAACAACAACAGCGACCACACAATCAAGGCACTCCGTCGTTTCTACACTTGACCTACTTTTTCAACCATCAGTCATCGGCTTACACCCCTCCCCTGTCCAGGAAGCCTGCCAAATCCTAGGCGAAGGCAGATATCATTCTTGTGGACTGTCAATTCCGTTCGTTTAGAGCTTTGGAACGGCCTCTTGCACACCGACAAACATTCAACGTCTTAGGATCGCCCTACCTCGATAGTCTTATAAACAATCGTCAGAGCTCAAACATCAAGAAGGAGTAACTTCTTGAATATGGACAACAATGCCATCCAGATTGCGGGTAAGCAACTATCTCTGCTTTGTTATTTTCCCTGCTGATGACTCTCAGTCCGTGTGCGACCATGGCACCCCGAAAAGGAATTACCTTTCGTTCAAAGACCTTCCACACAACCTTTTTTCCAAGGAGATGGAAACTTTGGTCAACTTCCACAGAAAGCTGCCGCGGGGTCATTGAGAGAGGTCGTGGGTAAGTCGAGGACTATGGGCTTCAATGCCAATGGCTGATAATACTTCTGTAGATGTCATTGATCATAGAATGCTTGATTTCGACAAGCCTTTAGAGGAGCCAGGAAAGCGAGGACCTTTTGTCATGGGACGTAGATACAAAAATAGAAAGTACGAACTTGCTTCTTACTGCTCGCTATTTTGACGGTTACTGATTGCCCGGCAGATACGTGTTTGATCAAGTTTTCGGGATGGGTGCTGAGCAAGAGGAAGTATTTACCAAAACAGCCAAGCCCCTACTTCCAGGCGTCCTAGATGGCTACAACGCTACCGTATTTGCATATGGCGTAGGTTTCCGTTCTGTCTTGGCTACTAAAGCTCATTTGGGATGCTCAGGCTACAGGCTGTGGTAAAACCCACACCATCTCTGGTACCGAAGAACAGCCCGGTATAATCATCCGGACCATGCGAGAACTCTTTGATCTTGTGGAAGAGACCAAAGACAAATATGATACATATTTCGAGATGTCCATGGTAGAGATCTACAACGAAACGATTCGAGATCTCCTGGGCGATGACTACCCTAACTGCCCATATGGAGGCTTGAAGCTGCTGGAGAATGAGAAGGAAAGAGTTACAATCGACAAAGTCACCTTGAAGCGGCCGACATCCGTGGAAGAGGTCATGTCGCTGGTAATGCTGGGAAATGATAGAAGAAGTACCTCATTCACCGAACGGAATTCTGTGTCCTCCAGATCACACCTTGTCCTCCAGATCAACGTTGGCAGAAACGAGAGGGGGACAGACATTGATGTCGCTAACTCTATTGTCAGACAATGTTCAACTTCCGCAACCCTTTCGATCATTGATCTGGCTGGAAGTGAAAAGGCTTCAGTTAACAGAGGGCAGCGAATGAAAGAAGGCGCCAACATCAACAAATCTCTCCTTGCATTAAGTGGCTGTATATCCGCCCTATGCCAGCGACCAGTACGAGGGGTTCGCGTCCATGTTCCATATCGAGACAGCAAGCTCACCCGACTGCTCAAATTTTCCCTTGGGGGTAACTGCCGCACAGTTATGATCAACTGTATCTCTCCGAGCTCAAAGGATATAGAAGAAACGAACAACACCCTCCTCTGGGCTGACAAAGCAAAGAAGGTGTCGACCAAAGTATCCCGCAATACTGCAGGTGTAGAACTTCGTACAGCCCAATGGTTGCAAAAGATTGTGACTCTCGAAGAGACTATCAAAACTTTGAGATCACAACTTGATAACAGCCATAACGCCAAATCAGGCTTGCAGCAGAAGCGACTGGAGAAGGCTAGAGCAGAGTCACGAGAGGAGTTAGGGAAAGTGGAGGCAGAGCTTGATGCACTCTTACCGATCATCGTGGAAGGGTCGGAAATGGAGGCTCTATGGAGCGCTTCTGTACTGCAAGTGGAGGCGCTGGAGGCTCGCTTGCAAGACATCACGGTGGAAGTAAAAGATGGGAGATCGGAAGAAGATGCCAAGAAGGAAAAGGACCATCTGCGCTCTCTCATCTTACAGCAAGATGATGCGTTTAGGTTCAATCACGAAATTCAGGCTGGCATCCAGAACAAAAGTCTCAAATACATCACCCTCACCAACTTGCTCAAAAAGGCAGAAGAGAAGATGTTTGGGGAGGACATTGAAGAAGCGTTATATCAACATCAATTGAAAGTAGCAGAACACAAAGCGCATACCGCCAGGAGCGTGGCAGCAGCTAGGGAGCGAGGTCTCAGAGATTACATCTCCCAGCAAGCAGAGGCTCTAGCTAAAGCCGCATCAGCTTTCTCCAGATTCTCAAACCAGCTCCGATCGGAGATCATTGCCGTCCAATCCATGCAGTCAGGCGACGATCTAGCATCTCTCAAAAGTAGATTCCTTGCTCTGGGGAATCAAGTCGACCAAAGTACAGCTGTACTGTTTGGGAAGAGCCATTCGCTGCCTGCCGCCCCCTCTCAACATCGCTTACCTGTGTCCCTGGCTGCTCCATCACCTCGGCGAGTATCCGTTGGCCGGCATGCCCACTCCCCCATGCGCCAAAACGCCTCCCCGAAGAGTGTTCTCCGAAAGAATTTGTTTGCTGGAATGTCGGTGCCTGAAAAAGCAATCGAGGCCAAGCCTAGACAGATTCGTTGGCCAGATGAGACTGGAGAGGGCAAAATCGACGATCGGTCCATCGCTCCTGACTGTCCAATCTTCTCAAGTCCAGGAAGTGGTGGCGAAGATAGCGTTTTGGAAGAAGAGACCAATCCAGTCTCCATGATTCCTCCTTCTTTAAGGCCTGCTTCTTCCGCTACATCATGCGCTTCAATGTCTCCAGCTCCTTCAACCTCAAATACCAGCGCAAGTGAAGAGATCCCGGCATGGAAACAGATGAGGATGGCTCGGGGTTTAATTCCGCAGTCGCAGTCTGGCGACAATGTTGGGGGAAACCTAAGCTTTGACTCAAAATCTCCCACTTCGGGCTCTAGCCGCGCTGGCCGTACTGGCTTCGTGGGTTCATCAGCCAAGCCTGGTCGGCCCGGACCTTTGTCCGAGATGTCCATTCAAACTTCTGCTCAACCGAGTCCTCCTTCCTCTTCATCCACTTCCAGCCTCTTGAAACCGACGGCATCATCGGCTGCTAAAGCCAATAGCTCTTCTGCTTTCGCTAATATTAAAATCGCTATGCCTGCATCAGCGACTGCCGGAACAATGCTCCCTCCTCCGGTTCCGCCCCACAGACGAGACTCGATGATTGGTCCCGACAGACATGGCAGGCCGAAGCAAAGGCTGAGTATGATCCCTGGTCACGCCGAAGCATCTTTTTCTGGTGTGGGAAAGGGTTTACCGAGCGGTGGGTTGTCAACTTTATCGGGTGGGGCGCGAATAGTTAGCAACGATAGCAAGAGGAGGATGTCTGTGCAAGGTAAGCTGAGTTTTAGGCGCTGCCTGATGGCCACTGACATATTTTACCTAGCTGGATCAGTGGGTAGTACCTATTCCCCTCCTGTTAGAGCACCTTCCATTTCTTCTCGCCCTTCTCTGAGCAATCTCCGTGGTGCGGCTTCTTGTGGAGATACCTCGGTTTCGACGTCTCGCGGGCTGTCTACCCGGCCATCAGTGAATAGACTGAATGTGGGAGATGTCTCCGCCCTCGCTCCACTCCCGAGGCCCAGCCTGAGCACCAGATATTCAATGACTAGGCTGAATTCTGGTGTGACCACTGGCGAGGGTGGGGGTAAACCGGTATGGAGATGAGTGATTTGCACCAGGATGGTTGGCCGCCTTCCATGGACTTTTTTTGATCCGTCGGTTGTGAGCTGAGGAGTATGTATTGGCCTGTAAAAACTATATAACTGTACAACATTTGTAAGCATATGCATGGAAATACCTTTTACGACAAATTAAAAGTGTCGATAAAATATAATCAATATGAAGAAGAGACCTGACCCTCCTGGCCATTATTTATTTACGTATCACTTGTGCGCGCAGATGCATCCTACTACAGTAATAAATAAGTTTGTACCAACGGGTATTGAGCATCTCGTCAATCAGCCGCTGAAAAAAGCAGACCTTTCTACATTAGCAAGATCATCTTGCATACCATATAACGGGAATTTTCCTCTAATGAAAGAGAATCACATGAAGAATACTAAATTTGTTATCCATGGTCAGGCATGGCTTGGGGAGGCCAACAAGCAATCGCGGGGGACTTGTGGAGATGTTGCCGCGAGTGAAGATCAATTGTCATCTCCTTTCTTCTAGTCATCATTTTATCTACGTTGATAATGACTTGGGATAGTCTATAATGCCCCGCGGTTATTCTTCTTCTATAGGGTCAGCATCAACATACAGTCCATTACTCATAAACCCTTCATCCCAACCAGAATCTTCCTTCGTCCCACCACCGACTAACGGTCACAGGCTCAGCCTGCGATACGCCTATCCGCTCGTGCCGCTGGCCTCATTGGATGCGCTGTATACCCTTCATCACCATATCTCTACTTCTCAGGGCCTTCCAGGTGATGTGTTGACAATCGGTATCGCCCGGGCCCTTGTACTCTTTGCAGTCGGGTGCACTCAACGCTGGCGCGCAAGGGGAGGCTGGGTAGGTGTGGTCAAGGCTGTCAGTATCTTCATGGCAATATGGGAGGCATGCAGAAGGGTGTTAAGTCGGAATTTGGAAAACGATGGAAATGAGGGATTAGAGACCAATCTCATTTGGTTTCTTATGGCGGTGAGTCTGCCTCTGTATACCAAGTATACAATGCGACGATGGAGCTGACGACAACGTAGTTTGGAGGTCTGGGCATCGTTGAATATGTGCGTGAATACGGCAGTATCATCGTTGACTATTGATTAGACTGACCTTGTTTACAGCTCGTTTTTCTGCTCCTTCTCCGTTTGTCCCCGCCTCCTCTTCGCATCAATCCCCTCGCCCTTCGTCTTCCACGGTCCTATACTCAGACAGACATGCCGTTCGCCTTCCATACCGAAAGTGCCATCCTTACACCAGGGTCATTAAGAGCTCAAAGACGAATGCACGGTAGGAATATCAGTAACGTTAGTCGAACTACTGTGAGGAGTGACTGGTCGCGGAGCGAGAGAGGCGTGCAAGGAGAAAGGGATGTATTCCGTGTGAATGACCAGTTCATGGAGGATGGAGAGGATACGGATGAGGATGAAGGCGGAAGCGGCGAACCTGTTTACGAATATGATGACTATACTTCGGACGGACATGACGGTTTCCCAGAAGGTGATGATGCCTCGTCAGTCTCTTCCTCCTCTATCATCGACCTCCCACCTCCTTTATCCCCTGCAGCTCTATCTGTGCCGACGTTCCCGGCCAGTCTCAGTATATCCTCTCGCCTTGGAGCCCTTGATAGATCTCCAGTCATAGGGCCTCTAGTCCGGCGCACAAGAAGTGCAAGGTTTTTAGGGCGAAGCTGGGGTAGTTCTACAGGGAGAGAAGTTGATGGGGAAGCAGAGCTCGGGCAAGCGGGCAGTAGTATCGGACGAGATTGGTGTACAAGAGAGATGGATGAAGGGTATGGGACGTTTAATGATTGATGACATTGTATCGATTTTGTACAAGTATCTTGGACTGTTGATGGAAAAAAAAAACCAACATGTATAATATATCGTCCTTGCGTATAGGCGTGTTCTACGGAATGAATATAGAAACAGTTTTATACTTGTATAATGAAAGAGTCACGCTGTGGACCTAAAAAGCAGAACACTAGTTGATAATTCTCACGACCCTCACGCCACACTCATCCCATCCTTGGCGTTTAAAGACATCTGCTCCCCTTTCAAAGGGCACCACTGCGTTCTCACCTTCCAGCACTGGCCTAAAGGTTGCCATACACGGTTCCTCCATCACATCACGGCAATCCATCCCGGATGCGTCAATCTCTGGCTCACCAGACCCGATGGGAGAGACGTATTCAAAGGCGATAAACTTTGAGTCTTTGCGTTTTGAACCAAACACTGTTCTCAGTGTCTTGATGCCCGACGGGCGGGAAGCCAAGTGGGGCGGGACGCGGTTCAGAGTTGTTTCGGGGCGCTTGGTCGATACCAATCTACAGAATGCACATTTAGAAACCCCCCATGACATGGTAATGAAACAAAACCGAAATCATACTCACTTTCCGCCACTCTTCAATGCTCTTTTTGCAGTGTCATACACCCTTTGCCCACCCTGGGTGTCAAACACAAAGTCATACCCATTTTCCTCCAGATTGATCATCACTGCCGCCGGAGAACCCATGAGCACTCCCTTGGCCCCATTCTCAATACACTTTTGGTGAGCCTCATGCGAGTCGTCCCCACCGGGGACGATAGCCGTCACGTATACACCTGCGCGGGACATGACCTGACAGACGAGTGCGGCGATACCAGTATGGGCGTTGATGATAATGGCGCGGAACTGGCGATTGAGAGAGCCACGAACGCATCGCGCTGCAGCGATGCCTTGGAGAGGGAGAATCGAGAGTTGTTCGAGTGTGAGAAGGGTAGGGAATGGTGCTCGAGAGACACGTCGACGGTCGACAAGAATGTACTCTGCCAATGCGCCGCTCTAAAAGAGTAAAAAAAGTTTGTCAGCAATACATAATTTCACAAACATCTTCAACAGGTATTGAAACCGCTTTTTTTTACCTTGCGAATGTCCAATAAACCCATCACGACGTCACCTCTGACCACTTCCTTTTCATCTGTTCCAACCACCAACGCCCTCCCCACAAAACTCCTTCCTGGCACATACTTGCCCACATCCCCTCTTCCCTTTTCGTCCACGGCACGTACATCCACTTGATCCACCGCAACAGCATAAACCTGTACGAGCACTTGGTTCTTTCCCGTCTTTCCTGGGGGTTTTGAGTGAGAGCTAAACTCTACAAGGGGCGGGAGCTGGTCACGGAGGTGTGCGGGGGTAGCGTTGTGGTGGTCAAATGTGGAATGGAGTGTGATGGATGCCATGGTGGCGTGTGGAAGACCAAGGATACGTGCGTCTAGGTCGGGCGCTGATTTGGCCGGGTTTGACTGTTTGTAAGCGCCCAGAGGTAAAATCAAGTTGCTACGATGTTTATCAGCCTCGATCTCAACACATGAAAAAAACAAAAAGGGCAAGACTCACGTGTACCCAGGAGCACTTTCTTGATCCCTTCCATGCGATTCCATCAACATCCCATCACCATACGAACTCCCTTCCCACTTTGACCCGCCTGTAAACCTATACCCAGCAGCGCTCTTCGACCTCTTGATCATGGACGGTAAAGGCAATTCAGCCAATCCATCATCTTCTTCGCCTGCCTCACTGCCACCATGTACGTGTCCAGCTGTTGGGCCGTGGCCGACTTCGCTCCTCGAGCCTCTAAAGATGCTAGACTTTCTCGAATGCGACAAATGTCCTCCTCCATTATCGTGGTACATGGATAACCTTGAGCGGCTCCTCTCGGGAGGGGGCGAAGAGCGATAGAGACGTTCAGAGTCTTGGGGGGTCATCTCTGGAAGGATGGTGAGGATGTCGGGGTCCAGGAAGGAAGGCGGTTCGAACCCGGCCCGCGGAGTGGTTGGACGTGTAGGGATAGGTGATTGGGATTGGGATTGGGATTGGGGGGGACGCCAAGTGGATTCTGATGTTAATAATGAGGGAGATGTAGGACGAGAGGATTGAGAGAGACGGCCAGGTGATGACGATGATGGGGGTAAAGGCGATGGAGTCCTTGGCGGATAGACGGGAGCCTCTGGACGCTGGAGCTCGGATCGCGTAGTGTTCAAACCCTGACGATTGTCCTCTTGACCATCAGCATCCGCTTCTGATAAACGACTACTACTACTACTCTGGCGCGTCTCGCTGGAATAGAGCTTGGGCGCATACGACCGACTCGGCAACGGCAAGTTGTCCGACGCCGAGCCCTGAGAATATTCGCTAGGCGACGAGTACGATACCGGTACTGATGCTGATGCTGATACTGATGCTGATACACTCGGATCGTAAAGAGCTTGCGGGACGTTGCCCCCGTTGGCTGACGCGTTGGAAGGAGAATGGATCGAACCGCCTGCGAGGCTGGGAGAGTTGATCAGCTTGTCAAAGGAAGGTAAAGATGCAGCGGGTAAAGGGGTGAACTTGGACTGTCTTCTTGGTGGAGAATTACTAGCGCCGGCAGGGGTAGGTGGGAATCCCTCCCATCCTGTAGTTCCATTGGGAGGCAGGTACATGACAGGCGTTGTCGCGCCGGATCTGCTACCAGTACTCGCCGCCGCCGCCGCCCATCCACCTTTGCCAAACCCGGCGACGATACTACTTGCCCTGCTGGCACCACTTGCTCCATCTCGTCCTCCTCCTCCTCCGCCGCCGGATCCAAAGGACGCTTCGGAAGTTGATCGGCTGATACCTTCGAATGCGTTGTGCGAACGCCGCGACGAGGAGCGAATGGACTGTGCTCTGCTACAAGGCCGGGAAGACGATTTGGGAGTGCGTGAGCCGCCAGCACGACGATGGGGTTGACGCGCCGACTCTTCTTCGTCATCTGAGCCTGCTTGGCCTGATGCACTCTCCATATCCTCGTCGTCCTTTGAAGGAAGAGGCGGCGGCTGTTCCGCCGTGTTGCGAGGGGGGTTGATTACTCTAGGTGCAAGAGTGGGACGAGAGGTGGTATGCGGTAGGTGGTCGGGATGGAGGGCGGACCGATCAATAGGCGAAGTGGGCTGAGAGTGGAAAGGGGTGGAGATGGGATCGGGTATAGGCGCTGGTGTAGGAGGCAAGAGGTTGAACACGGGAGCGCCCAACAGGATTTCTGTCTTTGGTCTCGGTTTCGGGGTGACGACCGGGTCCAGCATAGGTTCGGCCATGTCGACAGCTCTAGGCGTTTCTATAGGCTCGGGAAGAGGTGCGTCGATGGCGACTGGGGCAGCCGCGTCGAACGAAAATGAGAATGAAGAGCGAGGGGTGTAGAACACTTCTGAATCTGAATCTGAATTCGACACTTGTTGCACGAGTTCAATTTTAGGCGGGATTGGTGTGGGTGGTGTTACTGACTGGGAAGATGAGCTAGGCGTTGATTGTCTCGAGGCAGGTGGGGTAAGCAGGGCGGTAGGCGCGTTTGCGGGCACTGATATGGGCGGCCTTGTAGGCTGTTTCGCAGCCTTTAGCTGTTTCTCTGCAGCTGACTGGGTCACCCGCGGCAAAGTGGGGGCGACGGGCGAGATGGGGACCAAAGGGGAAGAAGAAGCCGACGACGTCTCGCTCAGCCTCGAGTGCAGTGCCGGGGGCGTCGAGCACAATGAAGAGTCTGAACGGTCGATGACCGGCTTGGGCTTGCGCTTCTTTGTCGTCTTTGCTGGCACATTACCCGGTTGGGCTTGCACGGGAGGCGGCGGCTTCTCCTTTCTTCTTGAAGAGCGCACAGATGGTGCAGCAGAGGCGGTGCCTATTTCCGAGACGGACTCTCCTACGGGGGCATGGACGATCTCTCCGTTGCGCAGGACGACATGGTGGGTGGCTTTCCCCGACGGTTTTGGGAACCTGGTGGTCCTGAACGAGGTATCGCTTGCAGCGGAGGCGGACACGACCGAGCTTGGAGCGCGAGAGACCCGTCTGCTGGGGCCGGCATCCTGGTGGCAGATGTGGCTGTGGGCGTAGGCAGGGCGGTAGTCGTCCACTGGCGCATAGCGGGATGCGGCGGAGGCGGGATAGCGGTCGGCGTCGCGGTAGCTGTCTGACCAGGGCGGGGGGGCGTTTGGGTCTGCGTACGAGCGTGCCGGCTTGCGGAGGACGGTCTGTATGAACGTGGGCTTGGGCATGGCGGGGGGTGTGTTATTTATTCAAGATTACTTATGGCGGCAATGTATCTACTGGGTGATTATTTATCCACTATTTACCACTGCGTACGTAATGGAAAGGCCAGGCCATAACCGGCGTCACGGACGTTTTGATGGACGGTTGCCACTAAGGATGGTGACGCCCCCGAAACACCTCGCGATCGCCGCCGCGCTCCCCCCCCACCGCGACACCCTCTACCGGGCCGCGATCCCCGCGCCCGCGAACCTCCCCTTCCTCCCCCGCCTCCCCCTCGCCACCCTCCTCCTCCTCCGCCCCGCGCCCCTGCCCGCGGACCACCACCTCCGCGCATGGGCCCGCCAGCACGGCGTGCGCGTCGAGTGGGTGCGCGCAGACGAGATGGACGAGGAGAAGCTCGGCATGGGCAGGACAGAGGTCGCCCTCGCCCTCAAGGTGCGTCCCGCCGCCCGTGCATCGCTGACCGCTAGACCATCCTGGACCCGGCGCTGTACCCGCTGTGCATCGCCGACGTCGACGGCGTGTCGCATACAACGCTCGTGGTCGCGTGCCTCAGGAAGCTGCAGGGCTGGCATATGGACTCTATCGTCGACGAGATCAGCCGGTGCGTGTTGCCAGTGACTGCGCCAGTACTGACGGCGCTGCAGCTTTGCGCCAAACTACGAAGATCTGCCTCTCGTGGCATTCATAAGCTCCTTTTGCGCGCCGCCCTCGTCCTCGTCGGCGTCCGCGGGCGCGCCGTCCACCGCTGACCAATTCACGCTGCCGCCGCCGCCCTACCCCGCATGGCTCTGGCCCTGTCCCCCCTCCGCCCAGCCCCGCCCCAAACCGCGCGACCGGTCCTCCTCCACCCCGGCTGCCACACCCGTCTCCTTCAACCCGCTCCCCTTCCCTCACCCCCTTGTAGCCCGGAAGCACCCAACGATGCGGCTCGTCTTCCCGCCCTTGCCTCCCCACGCCCAGACCCAGCTTCAGTCTCAACCGCCAGGACAGCAGCAGCAGCAGCAAACGCTCACAGCTCTTCCGCTCAACAGCCCGGGACCCATTGTGCCCATTCTCCCGTCGCCCGCTCATTCTGACATCTCACGTATGCCGTCCCTTCGTCACCACCGCGAAAAATCAACAACCTCCTCGCCCACCCACACTCAAAGCCCCCCTCCACCACCGCCGCCCGCCACAAAAGACGACGCTCAGACGTCCGTCTCACCAGGTCCCAACGCTGGAGCTGGCGTCGGACGCACCGATACCGTGTCAGACCGCGCGGGATCACCCGAACAAGGTGTCCTGGGCGTGGCAGCGAACATTGTCAATGCAAGTCTCAATGGGATCGCCGGCGTCCTGTCAAGTGCGGGTGTGACACCGCCCCAGGCAGAGGAACAGGCGAAATCGGCAAAACAGGCGGCCGTGGAAACCCCGAAGGATGAGGAGCGAGAGGGTGAGCGAGAGCGTGGTGATTTAACAGAAGGAAAAGCTGCAAATCAAACTATAACCACGTCGATGAACGCCTTTAACATGAATCGTGAACCGACGTTATCGTCGTCGGAAATGGCGGAATCATCTACCAGCGGTGTCACCGCTTCGGCCGACGACGTAGACGATCAGGACCATCTACGAGAATCAGAAGGCGAAGAGGATGAAGATGATTACGACGAGGAAGAAGAGGAAGAAGAGGAAGAGGAGGAGGATATACGAGCCACTTCTCAATATATAAGCGCTTTAGACCTTGCGGGCTTTTAGATATCAAATTGTGTTGTATACAAATGCTATACTCGTTACCCCCCGATACGTATCAATAATGATGAAACTGCATTTCAATTTCCCGGTATTTAAGAATATACAACCACCGTTTTTGCTCGCGCTCAGGCCTGGGCCGCAGCGAGCTCGTACATATAAGTTCCAAGAAGCTTGGTGCCCTGTAAACATATTCGCATGGTAAGCAAGCCACCGCCTTTAGATGCACAACCGACAAATACTCACTCGGATGTAGTTGTCAGTGTCAATCTTCTCGTTGGTGGAATGAGCTCCGTCATCACCCCTTCCGACAGGTAACAACAGGACGTTGAGGTTGAGAATGTTGGCAAAGTCGAGGGTGACAGGGATAGAACCGCCTTCACGGGTATAGTCGGGCACTTGGCCGTAAACAGACTCGGTAGCCTTGTGCGCCGCTCGATAAGAGTAGTGCTTTTTTTTGGGTCAGTCTTTATCATCCACTTGCATTGTTTCCAACCGTGCTCACATTGGGGTCAGCCTGAAAGAAAACGATTGTCAGCCTCTTCACATTCATCAACACTCGCCGGGGGCACAACTCACAATCCAAGGCTCACCACCGTGAGTGAGATACACCTCCATCTTGTTCTTGGAACCAAGTTTTTTGAACTCTTCCTCAACGTACTTGACGACGAGGTCAGTCACACCGGCAACAGTGAGATTGGGTACAAGACGGATGGAGAATTTGCCTAGACACCCCCCACGTCAATATGATACAAGTGTAATGGCAACAAGCGGAGGAAAAAGGGTAAGAACGCACCCTTGACACAGCAGGGAATCACAGTCTTGGAACCGGGGGCGGCTATGACCATTTAGCAAAAAAAAAAAAGGTCACCAGCTAAACCGCGCGAGTTACTTACAAAAGGCACCTTCAATACCGTGCAAAGACAATGAAGGGTTCCTCATCCTTCCCATGAGCTACAACCCGTGAGCAAACAATGAACCAAAAAAAAACCGCGTTTCAAAAGAGTCCAAGAAACCCACAGTCGTAACGGTGTCGTCGGAGATGGTGACCTCACCACCAACAGCGGCATGAATATCTTCCATCTGGAAGTGGATAGCCTCAAACTTGGCTCGCTCATCGTCGGTGACAGGCGCGATGAGGTCCTTGATACCGGTAACGAGGATCTGGCCGTCGGGAGTGACAAGCTTGGACACTATATATAACACTCGTCAGCTCTCTCTCTGTGTGTCCCAAATTGCTTACTGAGAGCGATAAGATCCGTCATCGGTTCGTGGACGGTACCGCCAAAGACACCAGAGTGAAGATCCCTGTCAGGCCCAGAAATCTTGATCTCGTAATAGTTGATACCTCTGAGACCATAAGTGAGACAGGGGGTCTTGGTGTCAAGCCAGTAATTGTCTATATTCGACAATCTTAGCGCGCGCGCGCGCAACAACGGATAAAAAGTAAAAACATATATATATACGTACCAGAAATACACATGCAGTCAACACCGGCGAAAAACTTGTTCTTTTCAGATTCAATAAACTTGTCCAGGTTGACAGAACCATTCTCCTCCATACCCTCAAAACAGACTTTGAGGTTGACAGGAAGCTCGATACCAAGCTTCTTGTGCGCCTCGAGGACGTTCAGCCAGCCCATGACTGGACCCTTGTCATCGGTTGAGCCACGGCCGTAAAGTCGGCCACTGCCGTTGGGATCGGGGGTGAGCTCAAAGGGAGGGTAGAGCCAGCCGTCTTCGAGTAGAGCGGGTTGGACATCGTAGTGGCCATAGACGAGGAGGGTTTTCTAGTGTCACGTCAGTTGATAGTCAGCGACAAAGTCGTACAAAGGAAGGGTTTATACACCCGCTGTGCACTATCTATGCCCGGGGCAAAGAGGGGAGGGACATCAAGACATATGAGGGTGACCTTGCCACACACCTTCTTGGGGTCTTGGCCAATCTGGCCGATGATGACAGGAGGGAGATCAACTTCCTTGCCCTCAAGGGTGTGAGTGCCAATAGCCCGCTTCTCTGCCTTGACACCAAGAGAAGTGAGCTGCTCGAGGAGGAACTCGCCCATAGCCTCGACATCCTTGACGTAGCTGCCCACAGCTGTTAGCAATGTGCGTCGCGAGTACAAATACGTGTGTGTGTCAGTCCTCACCTGAGGTTTCCGGAGACACTGTTCACCTGATGTGAGCACTAGAGACTTGACACTTGACCGGGACGTACGAGGGAATGGAGACGGCCTTTGAGAGCCTGTTGATGTAGTCGTCCTTGTGGTCGTCGACGTACTGGAGGAACTTGGGATCGGCCATTGCTGTGCTTGTGGGATTTCCTGGGAGAGTGGAAAGCGGAAAATATAAAGTAAAAAAAGGATAAGCGGCGGAGAATCAAGGATGGAATAGACGATCACCCATACGGTCACCTCGCGCATCCCATAATAATCAACGGAGCGACGCCCCACGCGGGTTTCGGTTACTCTCAGGGAAGTCATCTGCACACCGCGTGGCCTCCACCGCCCCGTCGGCCATCCCCGACTTGGGTGACTGGACTCCTGGCGACTGTCTTCCTCACTGACGAATCCCATCTCCCTTCCTTCTTTCTCTTCCTTCCTTCCAAATCGTTGCGACCTCCCGTCAACCGACTCCAATGGCCAACCCTTTCTCACTCATTAATGCCCCACGGCCAGATGTAGGTGCTCTGCCAACCCAGCCTTTCGACTAACATACATCCTCGTCGTATGCGACTGGGTATAATAGGACGGCAGCCCACCGCGCCAATCAGGTTCATCCAAATTCGTCATCCTCGGCCCGAACATTGGACAGTACTTTGAAGTATCAAGCTCAGAAGGATCCAGCTGCAGTTCTTCGCCTTCCACTCCGTCGCATTCGCCTAACCGTCTCAATCATCAACACTCATTTGACACTTCTAAAGGCCGTTCACCCTCTCCGACTGAATGTGACGAGATTGACCGGGTAGAATATTCATCTCCAGCCATAGAAATGGAAGCATGCCAAATGTCGGGCTGGGACAGTAGTGTCTCCGAGTTGTCAGAGGGCGACTCGGAGACAGA
The DNA here is from genome assembly GCF_000091045.1 of Cryptococcus deneoformans JEC21. Classification (NCBI taxonomy): domain Eukaryota; kingdom Fungi; phylum Basidiomycota; class Tremellomycetes; order Tremellales; family Cryptococcaceae; genus Cryptococcus; species Cryptococcus deneoformans. The sequence continues at coordinate 443,016 of NC_006670.1, forward strand.
GACTTCCATGATTATTACCCCTGATAGAGATATTCGGGATGGTCAAAGTCAGCGCTTGGATATCCGGGATATCGTAAGGTGGAAATACACTTTGATAAGCCTTGTTAAACATATGTTTCATAGGCCTTACTTCTCAAACAGACCTCCATCAAATCTGAACATCCGGCTTTGAGACCGAATCGCTTATTATCTTGCCGTACAACTTCGAGCCATACGGTGGTACCTCGTGACTTTAATCGTCGCTGTAGCGAATCTTGCTCTGTTACATCGGCCTCAAGCTCTAGTTTTCATGCCCCTCAGCCGGGAGAGTTGAACCAACATGGAGATACTGTGGCTTGTGAAGCTTGCGGTAGAGGCACGACAATCACTAACGCAAAAAAGATTATGCCTTGTCAAGTAAACCTCTTTTGTGCTTTGCTGTTTCCCATTGCTGATTATAATGGTGAAGGATGTCACGTGTGCCTCTTGCTTCTCATCTACCCTCGGTGCCGTTACAGTAACCCAAAGTCAAGCCAAATGTCCTGTATGTTTCTGCTTAATCGGTACCTTTGAGGCTGTCACTTTGGAAGACATCGTGAAGCTCCAACACTGTTCGGAAAAGAGTCCCACGACCACGCTGCCCTCACCATTCGAGCATGGACTTGGAGTCGGACCCGTGGTAATGAGAATCGATAACGTGGCATGGGCAAGTTAAACATCAAAGATGTAATGAAAGCCAATAGCTAAAGATATCAGGACATCACTCCGGCCATTGTTGAGGCCTTCCTTCCGAGAAATTCGTTATCTCACCGTACCCTTCAACCAATCCATATTCTCCTTGACAGATTCGACGGGCGTACTAAGGACTACCTGGTACGCCCCCTTTTAAAGTCTGCTGCTGTGCTGAATACTCGCTTCGAAAACAGTATATCGAAGCCGCGACACCGCAAGCCGCACAAACTATACTCAAGACCTGTCAGAATACTTTCTTGTCCGGAGGAGCGCTCACTTCGGGAAGGAGACGGCCTGTTACCATCACTCCCGTATCGCATTCGGAGCTCATAGAAGAACTGCGTCCACATTCGGCTCAGGAACTCCATTCGCTACTCGCTCTTTGTCAAGCTGCTATAGACTCGAATTCTGGATCCAAACAAAGTACTTCAAAGTATATCAAGTCTCGCCATGGGCCATACTACGCCTTGATGTCAACAATGAGCAAAATGAATGGGGAGCAAAGTCCCTCTTACTGGGACATGTTCTGTAAGTGGAATTTGAGTATGGTCGTAGAGCTCTTGTGTTAACCAATGTGGCTGGTTTCACAAAGACGTCGCCTCTGGTAAGAAGGACTTTTTGGACTTTTCATCAGGTCCATTATGGCATTCGCTGACCACTTGACCGCTGTTCGTGATGGGGCTAACAGGAGCCATCTCCGCATTAAGTAAAGCAATAACTCGCCAGGCCTACTTTCGTTCCTCACAAGGCTCCCCTGCTCGCTCATATCCCACCGACGCCATAACTCTTGTCTCTGAGGAAGATCTGCTCGTACGCAATAAATTACTGATGTTGTTCGAGAAGTGTTTTGGTATGATGCCAAGAGCTAATTAACTCAGAGGATCACTATATCATCGGGGTGTACAGGAATTTGTACTTGCATCATAACTGTCGCTAATGTTGTTTAATCTGTTGGACTCTTCGTGTCTACTTCACTATCGGAACCTCCTTATCTCGTACCATATTTTTCTCCGTTCTACCGTGTTCTTCACATGTATCTGCATATCAACGTAACATACAATTTCCAAGATACAACAGGAATTCAAACAAGAAAAATCAGATCCTCAACCCCGCACCAAACTTCTTTACACAGATAAGGTTTACCTCATCTCTCATTTGTCTCCATATTCTCCACCATTCCCTTCCAGCCTCGCTCGCACCCTCGTTTAACCCTTCGTCCTGTGCCCACTTTTCTTTTATGATCATTCTCATCCATCGCAGCACCTCGACGACTTTCTCAACTCCATCCCCAACCTTGCCCTCGCCATCATTCAAACATTTTTTGAGAAATGCAGCCACTTTAATAGCATCCTTATCTGCCGGCGGACTATCTTCTCTGGACTCGATCCATAATTCAATAGTCCTGAGCACATCGGGAAGCTCGGTCGAGTTCATGAGAGCGGGTTTGGGCGGCCTGATGATCTTGACACTCTGTCTCTGCTGCGGCGGGATTGACCGTGATGTGGAGCGGCCTCTGTACGCGCCGACACCTCCCAACTTGACAGGTGAGACACTGGTACTCGTCCCTCTTGATCTGGATCTATCCCCAGGTTGAAAGAGCGCTTGTCGGCGCCGGGCATTTTCTTCCTCTTGAACAATAACTTCCTTGCGCATGGCCTTCGGAAGGGCTAGCAAGACATCTGGATCAATTCCAAGTGAGCGAAGGTAGGCTAGAGTATACCCTGGAACAATTTGATCCTCGTCGAGTTCCGCTTTGTTGTCCGATCCCGTACCCTGCGGGGACGAAGTATTAGTGAGATCGACAATCGTTGACTTTTGGTGTCGAGTTTTGTCAAGTTCGACTTCGACGGTCTTCTCCCGAGCCTTTGACCAAGCACCGAATAACGGACCCTCGGCCACCATGCCTGCTTTCATCTGAACCTTTGTTTTAGGCCGTAACTGGCGTGCAATGTGGGCAGCCTCATTGGGGCCTCTGAGCTTAGAGATGGGTTTTTCGGGAGAAGTATCTGCTTGAGGAGAAGGCGGTCGAAGCGAGCGTGGGGACTCAGCTTTGAGAGGAGGGGTAGAAGAAGGAATGGAGATGATCTCCAGGGGCGGCGTTCGGGAAGGCTGCACAGCAACTGCTTTCGTGGCATTTGAATTGTTAAGTGCGTGGTCGCGGCAAACTTCAGAAGCGAGAGAAGGCGGTAAAGCTGCTAAAAATTCGGCATCCAAGCCATCTATTTCTGTATTCTGAGCTTGTGCTGGAAGCCGAGAGGGACCAGCTACAGGTTCTGTGTCATTTTTTGACTGCTTTGCGAAATTGAGAGTCCTTTGTCCCGTTGGTCTATCAACTTGTCCTCTTTCTGTTCCTTCAGTATCAAGTTTTGTAACCTGTATACCCACTCCTCTTAATTCAACAGGGTCAATGCTCAAGGACCGCAGAAGTTTTACACCTTCTGTTCCCAAAACTTTCGGGTCATCCGTTGGTCCGCCGCCAGGAGCAGAAAGAGTAGAAGAGCGGTTATACGTTTCACACCATCCGTGCCCCAAAAACTAGGAATTGCCTGTCAGCAGGCGCAACAACATCTCAAACCAGATGTACGCACTTTCGGTGGTTCTACAGGCGCATCTGGATGTCGCTTTAATAATTTAAGGGTGATCTGCCTGCCCTTGACTCCGACATTCTTCATGCGCTTGGACACTTCGGCTGCCAGATCGTGGACATATTGCTCAGCTTGTACTTGCGTTTGAAATCGTATTCCATACTATCATTCCGTCAGTCCTTACGCAAAGTCCAAGGGGGAAGGTGAAAGTCTCACATTCATTTCAGCACTAACGCTCTTCCTGACTTTATCCCCTTCTAGCTTCCTCGAGTCTATTCCCCTCAAGTAACCCCACAACATCTCACCAGTTTTCTCACCTAGAACACTCTTCCATCTTCCTTTACTTATATCCAATAGTTCGCCAGCCTTTGTTGTTTTAAATGCTGCTTCCACTTTGGATTTGGTAGAGTACCCAACAGAAGGGAAATCTTCAACTGAAAGGCGATGGACAAAGGAAGGTATGGCTTCTGAAATGAGATGGTAGACACCAGCAGGCTTCGCATGCCTTGTTGCCAGCTTGGCAAGGAGAATATTATGGGCAATACCGATGCTCACTAAGTTCTGGTTTGAGCCACTTCCTAGTGCTGAGAACTTACGGGCTTACCTTCGCATCCGTCCGTGACTTCCCTAACATCATCTCTGATCTTTTCTGCCAACTCTACAGCCGGGTCCCTTTCTTCTCTTTTCTGCCCAACAGCTGTCTCCTGTGGCAACGCCGCTCTTGCCGCCACATGGCTTGTTACATCAATAAGTGCTTCATCAACACTCACAGCCTGAAGTTCGTCGGCATAAGCCATCAAAACGGTGTAAAAGGCTAGTGAAAATCTTTTATATGTTTCAAATTCGTATCTGACAAGATGACAGGGTCAGTGGATGAAGAGGCTTTGGGAAAGAGCACTTACGGCATTGTTTTGAGATCGGGTCCTACCAATTCCCTGGCCCTGCCCAAGCTCATTCCATTTCGAACCCCCTTCTCCCTCGCTTCATATGAACAGCTTGCAATTTCAGAAGTACTTCCCACACCTCTTCCTGATGAGTGACACACCACTGTAGGCTTGCCTTTAAGGTGTGGGCGGGTCGCAAGACCACATGAGACAAAAAAGGCATCAAAGTCGACATGAAAGATGACACGGTTGGCGGAATCAGATGGTACTGCAGGAAGAGGAATCGACGGCAAAACGGATTTGGCGAGGGAATGAACGGCCTGACCGCGCTCTTCGCCCCCTTCAGCAAGCTCCTTCACCGCAGCTTTCGCCAAGGCTTCTTCAGATCTCTTTTGTGCATCCCTGACAAGCACCTTTAATTCAGCCTTCCAGGTGGATAGATGATGCAATCTGCTGTTTTGATAATAGCCATCAATGAACCCTCCAGCATTCCCCTGCTCGGCAGTATTTTGTGCTCGCCACGTATCCGACTGAAGGGCTTTTGCGGCGTGTTCATTGGACTCCTTTTTATAGTAATGCTCCCATGCTCCTTCAGGTTTTTGGATTTTTGGAGATACCGGTGCTGAAAAAGTGGGGGATGGTGGTGGTTGGCCAGGGGAAATAGGAATAGGTGCGTGACGTTGTTTGCGGGGGGTTAAGAGGCGCTGAAGCTGCATGGGAATGGGCTTGGTGGGTGTGACATTGATCTAGTCCTTTCATCAGTAGATGAATAAGAAGCGGCTCTAGGACGTGCTTACAACTTCTGATGGTACGTTACGTGCTGTATCTTCATCCACAGGAGCAGCCAATTTTTTATCTATGGGATCGTTACTTGATTCCTCTATTGGTTCCACGAAATCCTGTCTGGCTTTGGCTTTTTGGGCAAAGAAACTTTCTAAACCTTTTGCGCCCGCTTCTGACCCTTCACCATCAGGTTGCAGCCTCCATTTCCTCCAGTCCAATAGCTTGTCCTGCCGACAACTTTCAACCACCCATCCCTCTTTCACCACCTTGTGCCTTTTAAACTCTTCATGCTTCTTCAGGGTCAATACAGGTGCAATAATATAGTCGACCATTGTTTTGTTTCTCAAGACTGGGTAGACCGTCCCACCACGTTGAAGCAAGAGCTTTCGCAACTGCTCCATTGAAGGCTGGGTATTCCCGTTGATATAGAAGGACAATCCCGCGAATATTTGAGGAAGTGTTCCAGAAGCTACTGAGGCCGCAATGCTAGCATTCTGCGCTTGAACTTTGATCTCCTTTTTGCGCATGTAATCTCCTATATCCCCAAATCTATTGGGTGCATACTCGGGGTTCGCTAAATAAGCCTGTGGATCATCGGGGTCAATGTCCTGGGGATTAGGGAGAAATGTTAAGCCATGATCCGGTGACTTTGTGGAAGTGCGAGGGCGTTTGGGCAATGGCGAGTCATCCTGTACACGAGAAGAAACCTCTCCTGTATCGGCTTCGGCCGGCGAAGAGCGAGGATGCTTGTGGTCAACTGGGGGTATAGGGATGTTGGCAGCTTCTGCCCAGAAAGACGGAGATGAGATGGGGAAGGAAGAGGAAGGATCTGAATCCTTTCCGGCTGGTTTATTCTCTGGTGTAGGCATGAGCCATGTTGTGGAGATGATTTGGGAGATAACGATAAGATACGGGATGTGTTGTAGGAGGACCGTGACGATCGACGAGAAGTGTAATAATGCCCGTTTTATAACGAATAGCAGCGTTTTCTTCCAGCATCATCATATTTAATAGTGACTGGAGTTGACTGGACTTTCGACCCTCTCCTCCTCCTCGTTGCTCCTTGCTTCGCTCTCAAGTTTCAAGACTGGTTTGAAGTTGTTCCCAAAAGTAGCTTTGAGTTTGAAGTTCCCAAGGAGGAGCCTTTGATGTGTCTAGGATAGTTGGATCTTGGATGTGCATGATCTCTCGCTATGATCCGACGTGCTTATTGTTCGCAGCATGCGGCACGAATAGGATACGTAGATACGTACCTTCGTTTAATTATTAATTTATTATGTCGGTCGTCGTATTTTATTCGCACATACACATTTTTGCACTGTACAGAAGATCATATTATCTCTACCAGGCTTCCGTCGGAACGGAATGGATTTTGGGACCGGAAATATATAACCCTCAAGACCCAAGAAGAACACGTCCGTGTCCTGTCATCCAGCTTCTGGAAGATGGCCTGGAAGGCGTCAAGCGAATAAAAATAAGAGATGGATAGAAGATTCTGCATGCGGTACCTGGCAATCGTGGGCGAGTCCGAAGAGCGATTCGGGCTTCGACCCAATCATCCGAATCCTCAATTTCCAGAGATTTTAACTTTATTAGATGATGGTGAATGGTGGATAGATTGCAACGATGCCGAATGCTAATAATCCGAGATCCAGGTCCCAAGACACATGCGTGGAAGTCGGGACTTGAGGAAGATGTGCAGTGATAATGTCTGGCATTGGCGATTGACAAATTGCCAAGAACGTCGGATGCGTAGCGGCAGTGGCGAAGATCAGAAAGTCCGCATATGCATTTATCATGTAATCCGTCGTCGGTGCATCATCATCTCGGCGGGTTTGATCAGGGTATGCGAGACGGGAAAACGGCAGAAAAAACAACGGAAAAACAACTGTTAAAAAGATGCAGTTAAACAGTAAAAGGTACCAGCTGTGTACAATTATTTTTAATACATAAGGTCCCGGAGAAAAAATTATAGTAAATAAATTAGTAATTTGAAATGTACTGTTAAAAAAAATCAGGGGTGATTTCGGCAGCGTCGGTTGGAACAACAATCCTTCTTTCTTGATCCTCGATGCAATCTACTCAATAGGGAAGCTCACGGTGCGATTTTTTTTCTAATCGATTTTTATAAAAATCGGCGATTTAGCTGTGAGTGGCCCAGGTGACGTTAATAATTTCAAACCGATTTCTGGACCTCGGAGTTAGGTAAATCTCCGTCTACAAAGAGATGACCAGAGGTTCAAATCTCCAGAAAAAGCGAGAAGTTCCATGTCATGACATCAGGCAAAAATCGATAGAAAATCGATGTCAAAAGGTCGATTTTTTTTTAATCGATTTTTTTGTAATTAGGATTATTAACAAAAATCGATCAAAAATCGATGGAAAATCGATGGTTAATTAAGCGCCAAAAATCGACGATTTTTGGAAAAATCGGCGATTTTCGAAAAAAAATCGCATCGTGAGCTTCCCTAATCATCGTAACCATGCGACATGCGACAAACTAACGATGATGGACGATACTCTCAGCATTCAATACCTCAGACAACCCCCAATTTATTAGTTGTGTTTAGTCTTTGGGCAGGAGAACTCCATCCCTCATCATCATCAACAGTTTCCAGTTTCAGCAAGGAGCCAAAAAAGCCGACGCATCGTGGTTTGCCGTTTTTTCGTTGATGGCATACCGCAGGATCGCATTTTTAATCTCTTGCCCACATGTCTCGCGAGCTTGTACTCAGTATTTGATATGGGTCAGGATCAAGCGAAGAAAACGAATAATAAGATAACTGGTTGTCACTAGTTAGTTGCTAAAATTAGAATTTGTGCCTGAGGATGAGCGTTAACCATATGAAGTGTTGGAGAAGAAATGAAGATTTCCAGCAGTTTGTTAAAGATGAACAGAAGGACGACTTGTGCAGTATGTTGCTTCTACTACCGTTAACTGGGACTCCTTCTGGACGACAGTCATGGTGGAGAATCTGAACAACAGAACAGTCAATTGTTCAACTGCAACACTTCCTTCCTTCATAGTAACCCGCAGACGATACTAGTAGCTAATGCTATCCAATAGCCGGCAGATTGCATAGAGGTAAAATAGCACCATAGACACAGAAAGAATCTTCTCAACAGCGTTTAGACGACCGATTGTTTAGAAGAGGAGTAGTGATGGTTATTAGTGGTTAATGTGCAGTAAAAGCCAGAAGATTAGCGTCATCTTCCACGATCGCAATACACATATACAGCAAACAACATAACGTAACATGGGTCATAATTGGACAAATAAGCGATGAGCAGGGCATGTGCAGTGTGGACATGACTACGGAGGCAGCAGTAAGACGGACGCAAAGAGACAAAAGCAGCAGTTTGCTTTTTTTATTTCAGGAACAAAATACCGGATTTTCGACGTGCCTTAGATTGAGTTTGTGTTATCGTCTTTTGTCTTTTGTTCTCGGTTTCATTCTGTCTTTCCACCCTTCGGCTTCCTCCCATCTTGCTTCACTTCCGCCCTATGCTCCATATAATATCCCTTGCCCGTGCCTCGCATGCACTTTCCGTACGTTGTCGATCTCTCTTATGCGCGTCACCTTACCTTAAACTCACTCGCCCTGGTGGCCGTGTTCTAGTAGTATAAAAAGGCTATGGATCTGCCTTCCAACAGCTGAAACAAATGCTTCCGTGCACTGATACTTGTCCACACGGTCCGAGCGTATTTGCTTGCTGCTGTCACAGGAATAAAAGGCTGGAGGCTGACGGCTACCATCACCCCCATTAATTAATCATCCAGAAAACCATCTGCATACATCTTGATTTGATTTCTCGTCACCTTTACACCCAACCTTACCGACTTGCTCTACAATAGCATCCCGCATTCTACCGTCTTCAATCTTCACTCCTTTGCCCCTTCGCCTACGACGGCGAATCGCGAGCTCGTGACCCGTGAGTAGCGAGTACTTCACTTCTGGAAGTGACGGGCCCCCGCTCGACGTTCGACAGGTCCTTTGGCCGCGTCCTTCAACGGCTGAGTGTCGGTGCCGCATGGGGCCGCACACTGTGTATCTACATATATTTCATGCTGATTCTTGTCCCATCTTCCATTGCAGACCCCCTTTTTCGTCGTCACTTCAACCATCTTTTTCCCATCGTCCACCTTATCTCATTCACCATGGGCTGCACTCAATCTACCGAAGACGCTGCGGCCAAAGCGAGTAAGTTGCGGACCATTGCGCCTCGCAATGTGTAACTGACGAAGAGCGAAGGGAGTGCCGAAATCGACGAGCAGCTGAAGAGAGACCGTGCCAATTTGAGAAATGAGATCAAGATGCTTTTGCTGGGCGCGGGTGAATCAGGAAAGTCAACAGTGCTCAAGCAGATGCGTCTGATATATAACAAGTGAGTACTGTCAGTAGTCGATTCATAAAACTGTCACATCTGACGGGCACTTTCATAGACCGTATGATGCAGAAGAAAGGGACAGCTATCGTGAGATTGTCTACTCTAACACTGTCCAATCCATGCGAGTTCTTTTGGAAGGTGTGCAGTTTATGGACATCCCCATTGACACCTCAAACCAATCTCGATGGGAACTTATCATGGCTGCACCACCCCAAATAGAAGGAGATGTCTTCCCTCCCAAGTTGACGGACGCGGTAGCTGGATTATGGAAAGACTACGGCGTGCAGCAAGCGTTTTTTAGAAGGAATGAATTGCAGCTGAACGATTCTGCACCATAGTGAGTGGTAAAGTCTTACCCGTAACTCAGATGAATGCTAACGGTCATACAGCTACTTTGATGCTATTGCCAGGATCGCCCAACCAAACTACATGCCTACAGATCAGGACATATTAAGAGCCAGAGTCAAGACCATCGGAATCACGTTAGTATCAATAAATTACAAGGACGCATAGCAGACAGGAGCTGATTTATCTATGCGCAGCGAGACCCACTTCAAGATCGGAGAGCTAACGTATAAACTCTTCGATGTTGGTGGTCAACGGTCGGAACGACGAAAATGGCTGAATATCTTCGACTCTGTCACCGCGCTCGTTTTCTTGATCGCTATCAGCGAATGTGGGTATCTCCTGCGATGTATTTAGACTCATAATTGACTTTTCGACCTCACAGATGATCAAAAGCTATATGAAGACGAGACTGTCAATCGTATGCAAGAAGCCATGACACTCTTTGAATCCGTCGCCAACTCTCGATGGTTCACCAAGACTTCAATTATCCTCTTCCTTAACAAGATTGACATATTTCGTGAAAAGCTGCTTGTATCACCTTTATCAAATACTTTCCCCGACTTCAGAGGAGGTAATGACTACGATATGGCTTGCTCCTTCTTGCTTGAGAAGTTTGTGGGATTGAATAATAACCCTTCAAAGAGCATCTATGCTCATTACACAGATGCCACGGATACCAAGGCTCTGAAGTTCGTCATATCTGCTATCAAGTGAGTAATTAAATCCTCGTCTGTCGATCACCTACTGACCGATCTTCCAGCGACGTAATCATCCAGGTCAACCTTCGAGACTGTGGTCTCCTCTAATCCCGTCAATCTGCAAGCATCTTACCCTTACCTACTAGGGGCGCACCATTTCCCTTCCTGCTTGTACATATAGTTTTTTTATTATCTTTCTGTAGATTTAAACTTCCTATGTCAGATACTTCCGTATGCATTTCGCTTCTGCAGTTTTATCAACTCCTCCTTCTTGAAAGAAGATACTTGACGGCTATTGCGGAGCTTGCTGTCGAGGAGATAAGTAGCTTGGGAGTTGTTGAGTCTCAGTTGTTGAGGGTATGCATTGTCCATTACTGCACCAAACTCCGTTCAAATTCATATATATTCGTGTGGATAATTTATATTGTCCACATTCTACAGTTCGTTTTATGTATATGCAGTATGCAGCTTTTAGGCCACTTGCGGCTCGTATAGAGCAGAAAACGGAAAAGGATGGTCAATGAAAAGAACAATGACGTCTTCGCATTCATGGCACCCATGGCCGGCAAGTCATTTATACCACTAGGTATTGATAATTAATACTGCTTCTTTTCGCAAATGCTGTGGCCTTCTAACTCTTTTCCTAGTGATTATCTACAATTGGTCTACCCGTAGTCCTCATCTACTAAAATCATGTCTGAAGCACCTTCCAAATGGGTCCCTCTGGAGGCTTCTCCGGATGTAAGTTCTATCCATTGCGTTCAAAATTCGCCACGTTCCCTCGAACGCTTACCAGCGCTGTCGAATAGGTCTTTAACGCCGTACGTCACACCGCCATTACTGCCCAATTAGTGCGACGAGGATTACATTTACTGACACACTTCACACCTAGTGGTCTGAACCTCTTGGTCTTCCTCAATCCCTCGCATTCCAAGACCTATTCTCACTTGACCCTTCTTTTTTGTCCTTCATCCCAGCCCCTCATCGAGCGGTGTTACTCCTCTTCCCTTCAAAAGGAAAACTACAAGAAGAGAGAAGTAAGGAAGATCGAGACGATGGCAAGCAATTTAAGGGCGAAGGAATTTGGTGGATCAAACAAACTGTTGAGTACCTGTATCAATAATTGCCGGATGACTAACACGTGATGAAAGATTCCTAATGCCTGTGGTTCTATCGGTCTCCTTCACTCTCTACTAAACTTACCTGAGCGAGGTCCAGACGCTTTGAACCCCGACTCAAAACTTGCTCAGTTCAAGGCAGAGTCTTTGCCTTTAACAGGTACGTTATTCCGTTATTCATTGTTCGTGCGAATTGGAAGGTATCTGACATATTTCCGTTTACACAGGTCTCGAAAGGGCAAAGCTTCTGGATGAAACCACCTTTTTCACTGAGGCTCACACAAGTGCCGCTTCAACAGGGCAGTCTGTCGTTCCCACTGACCTTGATGTTGACGAGCACTTCATTGCTTTTGTTGAAGGTGTCGACGAGAAAGGGTGGGCGCGCCTCATGTCATAGCGGCCTGTGTCCTCCACGACTAACTTTCATGAAATGATTAGGGAGAAACGTATTGTAGAACTTGATGGTGGCAGAAATGGGCCGCTTGACAGGGGAGCATCTAACAACTTTCTCGAGGTGAGCAATAACTGTGCTCGTTTTACTATTACACAACAGCTGATCAATAATCGTGTTGAAGGACGTCGCCAAGGTAGTTCAAGAGAAGTATTTCGAGAGAGCAGAGGGAGATGTCAACTTCAACATGATTGTACTGGCGGGTAAATCTGATGACTGAAAGAGTTGATTTTGTCCCGCGTATAATAATACAATATATGTAGCAAAATTGACCACTGAAATTGGAATTTCGCATATGTACAACTAGGGTTCACCGATATATCACAACGTTCACAAGCTAAAACGCATTTACGAGATATAAACCTTCCTGAGCCTTCCAAAAGCGCAACTCTCCCTTGTTCTAGGGCATGTAACGACATCAAAATTGTTCTTGGCCATTTCGGCTAGTGCCTAATAACTAAGTCAGCATACTTATAGCATATTTCGAAATTTACCTTTGAAGAATACACGTAGCCATTGGGGAAAGCCAAAGGCTCGTTCTCGCTGTCCATGACTTGGCCACTGATTCTACAGACGATCGTGGAATTCACATGATGGCTCATTGGAACCTCAGATGCCAGAACCCTCATGTTCTCATCGCATGTAGGACAGTCAATATTTCCAGTAACGGCTTCAGGATGAGCATGTAAGTCCGTTGTTGGCGATGAAGGAATCCCGCCAAGAGGTGCTGTCAGGTGAGTGGACGAAGCCGGCGAAAAAAGAGTGGTTTCAAGATTGTGCAACGGTGGGACAGCAGGAAGAAGAGGGACAACTGGATTTACCGACGTGTTGTCGCCACCTGTACTCTTATTGGGGCGGACGTTTTGTACGCATGACGGTAGACGAAGAGAAGCAAGCCCTGCGGATAACGCAAGAGCTAAAAGAGATTGAGAAGGTTGCGCATATAAGTCGAGAAATGTCTCCCGGAATTGATCCCGCACAGCTTCCCAGCGAGATTGGTCGTATAATTTCTAATATGAATTAATGTCAGTTAGTGTTGTTGTTCCTAGAGGCTGCAAAGAAGAATCGATGTCTCACCCGATAAGGAGCCACTCCAGTTTTTTCACCAAAAGCCAGCAGACTCATTCCTTTTTGGAACTCCGACATGTGAGCGGATGCCCATCCCGACAAGTACTTCCGAGCATATGCGATAGCTGTAGTGATATCACGCTTTCTACAAAGCTCTATAAACTCTTGAAGACGGAGCGTGAACTCGAGATTGTTCTAAAACGTGCGTTAGTAGATTTGTCAGCATGGATTACCCAGTAGAAAAGGACTGAAACAAGTTTACCTTCGTCTTTTTTAGAGTGCCTCGATTCTCACCACACCATGCCAAACCTTCGGTACATGAGTGTTTTTCAACAAGGGCGTTCTCGATCTTGGCTAGTTCTGCAAAAAGTTTGATGTCCACCAGCTCCTATTTCAAAGTAAGACGGATAAGATTCTATGGTCTAAAGATATACGTACCTCGATACCTTGACTGGTGGCTAAAGCGGTTGCGCTATTCAATCGTCCTTTTCTAATCAAATAATCAACAATGTACCTGTCCAGAGTACTCGAATCAGGCGTGGGTTCAGACTTGTCCGCTCTAGAAAGTTTCATCAGAGACAGACAAACTGACGATGATTGGAGAAGTCTTACTCGTTAGAGGGCAGTGGAGTAGCATCTTCCTCATCGATTTGCATGTCATTACTGGCCGCATCTGCTTTATCAGCTTTGGAAGCTGCAGCCCTGTTACTTTCTCCTTTGGGCTTTGTCTTTTTGGAAGGGGTTGTAGATCCTGGAAAATTCTGTTCCAGATAGTCCAGTCTTGCCCTAAGGGTATTGGGACGAGAAGCTGATGGCTGTAGGTCGTCTAGCTGTGGTGGGCAAACCGGAATGAGTTTTGTTCTGGCATTGATATGCTTGCAAACACAAACCTTTCGTTTCAGTCCATTCGCTCTCTCTGTTACCTGATCAACTTTCTTCACAATCTCCATTCTTCCCTCATCGGTGATGGATCCTTTTTCCATAGATTTGAGGATCGCTTGAAGACCGCTCTAAGGGCCAAGTCAGTGTCGTTGACAAGCGCGGACCAAAGTAGTTTGCGTGCAACTGCTCACATTGATGGCATTAAAATCCTTCTCTACTTGCCTTTGGGCAGATCTATGGCTTCGCCTGAGGAGCTCATACGATGTCTAAAGATGCATCGGCAGAACTCGTGGTTAGAGGTGAATGCCGTGGCAAGCAGTGGAAGGAACCTGCTATATACGCACCCGTATTAGAGGTTCCTCAAGAAGAAGTGGATTAGCAGGGTATGCTGGGGCCATTTGTAAGCTATAGTTTCCAGGGGGCTTGTGTAGTTAAGGAAATCAGCTGTGGGTTCGTCGACGATGGAGTAGTCGCAAGAGGAGTGAGAGGTTGTCCGATCACAGCGAATGATGCCAACGCGGACAGTGTGCTAATCTCCGCCATTCTCGGCCTTGACCGAGCCCTCCACGGTAACAACCACCCGACGGAGGCAGGGGAATCATCATGTCTCACGCACGAAAAGCTCAAAGCACGCCTCTTCCGCTTGTATTTATTCTGACCTTCCCCTCAAAACCATTTCGTCATGGTCCTGGTTCTCGTCATTGGAGATCTTCATATTCCCAACCTCGTCCACGATCTTCCTGCAAAGTTTAAGAAGTTACTGGTATGTCTTCCACCTCTCCAACATGTCATCCATCTTTCTCACTGCATCACGCATCATGTTGATACATCCTCTGTAGGTACCTGGAAAGATCGGTCAAATCATATGTACAGGAAATGTCTGCGATAAGGAGACCTATGACTATTTACGGACGACCGCCCCTGAAGTACACGTAGTGCGAGGAGAATTCGACGAGGTATGATGAATAGATATTGGTATTACCAGACTAGGAGAGTCCAAAGAGCTCATACAGGATATTCCTAGAACCCTCATTTCCCCCTATCTCTTATAATTCAGCATCAATCACTTCGCATAGGCGTAGTGCATGGACAACAGGTTGTGCCTGCTGGAGATCCCGATATGCTTGCTGCTTTGGCAAGGCAGATGGATGTTGACGTTTTGATCAGCGGAGGGACACACCGGTATGATTGTTGGATAGCTTTGATTTGTCCCCTACGGCTGATGACTGTAAATGTCCGGCTAGGTTTGAGTCATTCGAATTCGAAGGTCGTTTCTTCGTTAACCCTGGGTCGGCAACTGGGGCCTGGAGTAGTCTCTGGAATGGGTAAGGTGACATGCGTACCAGAGATGTTTATTCACACACGTATGCTTATAGCGAGGTTACACCATCATTCGCCTTGATGGACATTCAAGGGCCCGTCATCGTCACTTATGTATATCAACTTGTAGACGGAGAGGTATGTCTGCAGGTTCTTACGTTTCCTTCGAAGCTTACTAGCAATCCTTAGGTCAAGGTTGACAAAGTCGAATATCGAAAACCTGACCCTACATCAGAGATTCAATCTCAATCAACGCGATCAGAGGTTGCTGCAAGGTGGTAGATGATATACTTAGAAGCGAAGCCTTGTCATTCATCAGACGGCAGGCGCCTTACAACGTGCTAGCAGCAGCCTGTAAATGAAGCCAACAGTCAATTTTGGTCATGCGACTCTTACAATGTCTTTGAGCAAAAATTCGCTCTGGCTCAAGGCCGTCCGTTCAACTGCAAACGGATATTCTTGACCGTGACGGTAAAGTCAAGTTCATTTCAAGCACTCGAATCGAAGAAATGCAGGACGCCGAGGTGTATTAACCTCTTTTATCTAAAAAGCAAACCAAATTGTAAAACAAAGATATGACTTCCTTTGAAGGACACGAAGCTAATCCTCATCGAATACTCTCACCTCATTGAAACGTCTTGTCAAATGGTTTCTTTCTTTTTCCATCTGATAACTTTTGTTCCCAACTGATGTTCGGTCACTGCCTTCGACCTATCTACGGATCTAAGTTATATAGTTTCTCAATGCTCTAACTTCTCATTCCCCACCTCTCTCCTTGTGAATCCCGCCCCCTTATGTTATTGTGGTGCTTTTTGGCGTATCTTACCTTGCATTTCATCAGCGCCCATAACTTACCGTCTCCCATATCGTTCTCCCATCTCTATTCGTTCCCAGTCGTGGATCCGCAAATGAAAATAATGTCATGCATAACAGCGCCGTCTGAGTCTTTTCAGTCCAAATTATTTAGGTTTAGCTCCTGCAGTAGGTCCATCTGAAGTACCCGAGAACCGCTGTAATGAATGATAATTGCAAGGCTTGCCCTTCGTTATCATGTCGCAGAGTTCCCTTCTAGCCGAGAGGCGTGCGCGGTAAGTGTGCTATGGGCAAGTAGCTTTGCTGATAAATAATGATTCAGTGGTTCGCGAGACACTTGGCGAGACAGCAAGAGCTCGTGGAAAAGCTCGGTGAGCTGCAAATTCTGGATCACTATTCGACACCCATTCGCGCGGTCAAAGAAATCAATTGTGAAGTTATCGTTACGACGAAATTCATGGTTTATGAATTTCTATGAATTTCCCCATGTATCTTTCAAAAGCAAACATTTCACCAAATTATATCATACTTTCGTCTTCCAGATTCTGCTTCCCCAAAAGAATCCGTCTGCCTGTACTCTTGGCTCCCCTTACATAGTTCCACCATCTTCACCTTCTTGTCTTGATTCAAGGATGGGACAATCATCACCACATACTGCTGAGCAGGGTTTTTCCTCCTCGAAGATAGCCGAAACAACATTGTTAGAAGAGAGTCCCTTCGGGAACAGTGTATTCAGGACTTCATTAGGTTAGCCCCCTCAAAGTTTGACTCAGCAACTTGCAATCTCATGCGTTGTTCCTCTTGTCTTCTGGCGACGATCTGCCCTGGCAAATACAGGAAATCCCAGTCGCTTACTCTGCGTGACGGCTGCCACAAACGATGATGCTTTGCGTTCAAGACAGAGACTCCGTCCTAAAAGATAAGACCTTCGCAACAACAAAAAAGGCGAAGCTGGCGAGGGAAAACAACGTTCTTCGTTTTTAATAAGCTCAGATTGGAATGATACCTCATCTCTGCTGGAAGCATGATGATGGGCTTACGTAGCTGAAGGGTATGTATCGGAAGACGATGATTCTACCGAGTAGCTAGCTACACTGATAGGTCGTTAGACGGACAGTTAGTGGTGTACGTATACAACTCAGGTCTCAAATCGAGTTGTGTTTATGCGTATCAAATATAGGCTTTATAATGAACGTAACTAACGAACAGTTATTTATTAAGTTTATGTACCTATCTTCCTTTGCGCTGTTAAGCACACCTATCAGGGAAGGGGTAACGTAGTTACTGCCACAAGCTCTGGATGTTCTTTCTTTGTCCATCTTGCTTCGTCCGTTGTAGTCGTAATAGTCATGGGAAAACCAACTTCTATATAAACATCCCTTCTAAGTTAGCTCAAATTGCACTACGTACAACGCGTTCGACGCGTTATGCGGCGTTAAAGGCTACTCCGGCGGGCCTGAGGAGGGGGGCCGGCGGCCGATCAGGGATGACGTATCCATGTGTTGAACGTTATTACGTATCTATATTTCACACGCAGTCATCAGGCGGACAGCAGCGTTTTTATTATATTATTGCGTTGATGCATACACTGGCTTGTTGGATCCGCGATGTCCGGGCATGTTTTTAACACGGAGATTTTATACCATGAATGCTAATAAGTAATAATTGTCCGAAAAAGCCCCTCTTGTTGTATTTGTAGCTGCCCGCAAACATCTAGTTAAACCCCGCTCTGCCGTCCGCAGGCCTCCCAGTAGCGGCGCCAATGCCGGACCAACAAACGAGCGGGAACTACTTTTGGCGCCTGCCGCCCATGCGTCCCTTTTTCTGTAGTGACAGTCGTGATGATGAAATGATGATGTGAGATGCGTGATAAAATCATTGGCTCGGGCGGCCGTGCCTTATCCGGCAGAGAACTTATAAGTATAGGCTTTAAACGGTATTGCGCGCGGCAAAATGATGGAGCGAGAAGAACCGCGAAAACTCCTCAGGCCTGCTACTAGCGAAGCAGCCAACAACAAGCTGCCATGCAAACACAACCACCTGAAGCAACTTCATTCCTACAGGCGTTTGTTTGTGCTTCGTTGACCGCGCCGTGCTGATGGGCGATTACTCGGAATTCCTACTTCATAAAGGCAGTTCTAGCCTTTAAGTCGTACATATTAATATCGGTTGATGGAGCTCCTCTTTTCAGAATTGCATCATACTGTCGATATTCTAGGGGCACGCGTGTAGCCCACTACTCCATAATAATAAGGGTCATGAAGACGTGTCATAGTCCTCCTAAACTAGATGAAAGGTGATAGCGCGTGCGTCGCGCTGGTGTATAATGTAGTAGTGACCAATGGTTCCTTTCATTCGCAACATCTTTTAGCACTCTTTGAGAAATGGACGGATATTGGATCTTGAAGACTGAGAGCTCAATAGATCATGCAAGGAGGCCAAACTTCATCCTGAATACCGTCGTCGTATCATTTTAGCATTTGTAAGTATTCTAATGCTGATGCAGTATCGTAGTCTTTAATAGTCATTATGATTATCAATACACTGGATTCGGAACGATGGATGGCGAGGTCCTTGGTCGTATCTTGTCCCATGTGATAGATTTCAGAAACGTGTAAGAAGATATGCAGTTAAACCAATTGAAGTAGTATACATCATGATCATTAGATATCGATAAACCCAAACTGATGAGAGTAATGTCTGTACAACATGAGAAAATGCCAGGGTATACAGTATGTACAAGATACACTATGAGATCCTCCTCTATGCAATGATAACCGTCCATCCTTTTACCAAACAGCCACACTGTCATCACCGCGCCTCACAACACTGACGCCTCGTGTGCGAGCAGTCGCCTCAAAAGCTTTGGTCATGTCAAATGATTTGGTAGAAGAGATAGGCCGTGTAGTGGCCATCACTGTGATGGGAGAGGGGGTCTTGCAATCATCAGATGCTGGTGACGATTGTAGAGATGAATTGGCTGAACTTAAACGGGGTGGTTGAGGTGAGAGATGGGCATGGTGGGGAGAAAGCGGAGGTGATAGAAATGCGGGGGCCATCGGTGGAACATGCGAATAGCAGCGCGTTTTGTACGGTGACGGGACTGGTCGAATTGGTCTTGAAGACACTTGCGGATCAGGGGTGGTCTCGGGAGTAGGATATGAATTGCAAGGGCTGTCTGTCAAGACGATGTCTGACCTGCTTGAAGAGCTTGAGCTAGCCCTTGCCACCGCCCTAGGCCCGTGCAGCGCCCTCAGATCCATCTCAAACTCGAGCATCTCCCTCTCTCCAAAGTTGAGATTCCATTCCAGATACCCGCACATTTCTCTCTCCATCTGGTTTATTTCCTTTAGGGCAAACATCTTCTGAGCAACGATGCCCCATGACTGGTTGGAATAGGTATCATCACAGATGACTTTAGAGGCGATCATGAAAGCAGAGATGAAAAGTCGGTGTCCTGATGATCCACGAGCGGCAGGATATCGCCTCTTTAGGCGCTGAAGCAGAAGAAGAGCCGCAAATGTGACAACCGATGGGAGACGGGTTCGATGTAAGGCATATGCTACGAAGTGAGCCAGGGTGGGTGTGGGAGCACCGGGGGTAGATGGCGCAGGAATATTGGGACATTGAAAAAGATGGGTGATCTAGGTCAAGTCGTAAGCTCATCTGTCAAGCAAATTGCCACCTGACAAAAACTCACGAATCGAGCGGCCAGAACGGCAGTTTCCTCATGACCATAATAAGGATCTTGTGATGAACGAGTAGGTGGTCTTGACGAAGATGCTGAAGCACTGGCAGAAGCTTTGACAGCTTTGCGAGAGGAGACAGGAGACGCTGAGTTGTGGCGGTACGCTGGAATGGCAGAAGCGGACATGGTGGTGTATATCTGCCGAGCAGGCTTGCTGGGAACGGAGGGATAGCGAGATGTATGAATTCGCTGAATATCGTCGTCGTTGGGACGGGGAAGTTGTGGTTCACGTGACAATTGCTAGGTGAGAATGAAGAGTCAGCACTTTACTCATCAAACGGATCTGTTATATATTGCCAACGGACAGAAATGAGACGAGACATGCTTGACCGATGATTCGGCAAAAAAGGGTACGATAAATGTAGACTCGGGCAAAGTCTAAGACTTGTCCTAAAGAGCAGAATGATAAAAGACCTGAGAATACTGTGGATGTTGTGATTGAATCGGAATGAAAAGACGAAAAGGGGTGAGAGGATAGTGACACGACGCGAGGCCGTGGCCGCAGTACGGTGCTTTGATACTCGGCGTAACAATAGCGCAAGAACCGAAGCAATGGAATCAAAGGCACCGCGCCCCAACAGCCTGAAACCGGAAATGGGCAAGTCGCGAAAGGGGGAGGGATTTACACACCACTGACACAACAAAACGAAGCCCATCACGGCACTGGCACTACTTTCGCGAAGCAAAGGAGGGATCCCGTCCACATAGTAACAGTCCGTTATGACGTTGGCGTCGTGTGCGCTTTCCGGCATTCATTACTCCACACAACTTGGTGCGATTCTGGAAACTGGTGTATGCTTTTTACCAGTAGATTGCGCACGACGATCTCGTACCTCCAACAGCCACCGATACTGGCGTTCATGCTGGTTTGTATCTGGGCGATCGTTTCACGCGGCACGAAAATAGGAAATGAAAAAAAAAAACGACGCCGCCGGAAGCATTCCATCTTGAAATCGCATGAGAACAGAGCGAAAGGACGCATACAAATCGGTCCGACGACGGATCAATAAAAAAGAAGGGCCGTTCTAAAGCCCCTGACCGATACGAGTATCCATGAAGTGGTGGAATTTGGTACACCAAAAGCAAAGTAGAATAAAGAAAGCAAGATGTAAAATAATACTCCAGCTCTCAGAGACTGGGAAACGCGGGACCATCTGGCTCCACTAACTTCACGACAAGCGCACGGCTCGAAAACAACGACAGACCGACACTGGTGTGGAATAAGAAACTTTGCTCACCTGTTGGACTGTTTGCCACTAAATCTCCATGCAGATGTAATCCGTGAAATTGAGATTAACTTGGAATGAAAGCTGCTTGTTGCTGATTGAGTCGAGCTCGATTATAATAGGTGGCGTGGTTTGTTGAATATCGAGATGCCGTTGGCACAGTTCTATGCAGGTAGAATGGGAAATTGATGTGAATCTTTTATACACTTGCGAAAGCAAGAAGGCGACAAAGTGGGTAAAGACGAGCAGACGTGAACAGGTCAGCGAGTCAATAAAAGCCATTGTCTTTTAAACGATGGCATGGTCTCATTTCTATACTGGATTATTGAGTTGTCGTTTTCCTACTTACACCCACTTCGGCTACGGGGTCCGAATCCCATTTCGGGTGTACCGGATGTGAAGCGTAAACTGGTGGCTCGGCGAATCGGCGGACGAAGAGGGGGGTTTGACTTTTGTCGGCGTTCTGATTTACAGTGGAGTGGTATTCCGCGGTTTTTGTGGGACTGTGCTTATTTATAAATTTTTCCGTAAAAATGTCCGGTATTTCCATATGATTTTAGGTATGTTGTCCGGACTTTGAAGGCACGACAGGGCCCTCCCCTTTCCTTTTCCCCACATCCCTTAAAAAAAAACACCCCAATTCCCCATTATTATTTACATTTTTTCCGTGCATCATCCCTGCTCCACGCACGACGCACCAAGCTCGCGCTCCACGCTCCACGCTCCACGATCCTTCCCCCCATCAGCCCAAACTAAGGATTTATTTAATTTTGAAGCCTTTATTAATTGCACAGTGGAGAGTACGGCATGCATGTTATCGGGTTTCTGATGTTAGGCTCAGTCGCTATGTTAACCGAAGGGAGAGGATGTTAGTGAAGGGGGGAGGAGCAAAGACGTAAAAAGATCAGAAAAGAATAACGAATGGTTGCATGGAGTATGAGTATGGAGGCATAAAGTAAGAGGATAACGAATAAACGTTTGAGGATACGACGTGGTACGTGCGAATCATCCGTGTTCCCCAAACATAATAAAATGCAGTATTGCAGGATGTTAGAATTTAATTACCGACATGGTTAAGAATTGAGAAGCGAGGCCGGGAAGAAAGGCTTGGAAATCAGACAGAGACCAGGAAAGAAAACAGATACTTTTCCGGGATCGCAGGAATCCTCTAATAATCATCGATTTTCTTTCGGCTTTTGTCTGTTGTCCGGATACGATGCCGCCGCTCGCCCCGGGTTATCCGAAACGGGAGGGCGGATAAATCTCCTTGTGCTTTTTGTTTTATGTGTTATGTAATGTTTGAACCGATAACAGATCTGGGAACTAAAATCTGGGCGATCTTCGATCGATGCAACTTCCCAAGTTCAACCTCAAGCCTTCCTTGGAGGATGTTGGGTCGATGACAACGTGCAACGGCAGTAAACGTATTACTACCGGATGTAGTCGCTTTGCGCAGGAGGGAAGTGGGATGAATACATACTTACACACTGTATTACTGCTTGTATCAGGTGTGACAGAAGGTCTTCTGAGATATGCCGTTCCTTCCGGTCCAAGAAGCACCAAGCAATCTCGGTATGCGGCGATTACTGTTTTTTTCATAGTTCTTACTCGATCTACTCTTTTAACACCCCTGGATGCATATTGTCTGTTCATTACTCCCTTTGTCTGCACCGCAGCCAAGGGCGCAGCACCAGAGACATCTTCCCTATGAGGAGTTGCCCTCCTCCAACCTTGGCCATTTCCTTCTACTCGTTGATCTCCACCTTATTCTTTTCCAAATGACCACCACCGCTTGAGACATCAAGGGTTTGAGTGCCCCATCAGCTCTGAGCTACAATTAATTACAGGTTTATGCGTTGCGGCGGTATGTATAAATGGTATCAATCCTTGTTGTTGGGGACACTGCTTTTAGCCTCGAGACTTATAACACTACTACGTACTAACTGGTATTTAACTGGTATTTTGCGGCCACGAATTATGCTTAAAACAACTCCATTCCCCTTCGCTTGCTTTCTGTTGCTTACTTCCCCGTTACTCTTCGCTAAATTACCGCTTAATCTTTACTACTCAATCATGACTCGCATGTTCTTATGTCAGGGCAAGCCCTCCTGCTTGTTACTTGCCTTTGCACCTCATTCTTCTGCTGAAAAACTTATGATGCTTTGATTTGGGGCTTTTCTATAGTCATATTTCTTTTAGCAATGTCGGTGGTAATCGAATGCCAACCATGAAGAAGGAACTTCTTCCTTTTCCGTCTTTTCATTTGGTGCCTGAAGTGGTGCAGGGTGCATTCATTATGCTAGGCACGACGCAAGCTCTCCTCTACGAGCGCATATCGGCCGCCGGTCTCGATGCCGAGTCTACTTTGTTTTGTGCCACACAAGCCTCGGTGTCGGTATTTATCGGCATTATGCAACGGAAGCTTCTCATTACTACTGCATCCACTACTACTGCAAACTAAGTCTTCTATTCAATCTTTGATAATATAGTAATACTTTCTGTGCTTTCTTCTACATTCATACATCATTCTGATCAATTGTACCTAGGTTAGCCTGAGAGCTTTCTGAGGGACAGAGACATAGGTACATCAAAGGACGTGAGAGATCTGTGCTTGACTCGCATAACCATTTTATTACAACGCTGTCTCTTGTCACCCGTTCCGTCTTTCCAGCAACTCATCGTGGCTGTAATAGAGGCTGGGTTCATTCGAACTTTCTGACTAGATTCCTTTGCAATTATCACAATTCTCGATTCGTTATTTATCAATAACCCTTCGGCACCTCGGATTCACTCAATTTTACAGTTCGTATGGCCTATCAAGCCCATCAAGCCTATCAACAGGCCCCATATTACCCTCCGCCTCCTGTCCAGCCTACAACTGATGTATTTCGGAGGCAGTATGCAGATAGATTGAGGGCCCTCACATTCAACTCGAGGCCTATTATTCAAGATCTGTCGATGTTAGCGATGGCGGCACGAGATCGCAATGATTGGAACGGAATGCAGGCTGTTGTGGAGGAAATAGAGTTGGCTGTCTTGAGAGTAGGTGTATACTCGTAAAAGAAATTAGCCTGATGGTTGTCGCTGACAATCATATAGGCTCTTCCCCAACAGAAGCTTCCTTTGCTTTATCTGCTTGATTCCATCTCCAAGAATGTTGGACCCCCTTATACAACCCGTCTGCTTCAGGCAATCGTACCTCGGCTATATATAA
Source organism: Cryptococcus deneoformans JEC21 (assembly GCF_000091045.1). Classification (NCBI taxonomy): domain Eukaryota; kingdom Fungi; phylum Basidiomycota; class Tremellomycetes; order Tremellales; family Cryptococcaceae; genus Cryptococcus; species Cryptococcus deneoformans. Next base: position 467,254 of record NC_006670.1, read on the forward strand.
AGACGTATCGTGAGGTCGATGGCGTGACGAAGACAAAAATGGAAGAAATGATCGGTCTCTGGCGCACTGGAGGGCCTGGTGGTTCCGAGTTGTACGGTTCTCATGTCAGAGAACAGGTGGAAAGGGAATTATTTGGGTCAGCAGGCATTCAAAACTTCAAAGTTCCCAATCGACAGCAAGTCCAAGTGCTTCTTAATGCAGCTTTGGACAATAAACGACGTGAGGTGGCGATGAGACCTGGTGATGTGGTTCTTGGTCGGCAGATGAATGCATTGTTGGGTATCGGGGAGCTGCTTAGCACGACGAACGTACAACCTCAGGAGCTGAGTATGATAGTAGAGCAGCTGAAGTCGATGGCGCCTCCATCGGTGGCTCCTACTCCGACTCAAGTATCTGTCACACCTTCTTGGGGACCCTCCCCCTCCGTGAATGACTTGGCCCCCTCAAATCTCCCGCCCTTTCCTCCAAAACTTCCTGCTGTTAATGGCAATGGATACACTAACGTTGCCTTACCACCGTTCCCCTCAAATATACCAACACCACTCGGAACTATTTCCACACCCCCAGTGACAAGTTCCCAAACTCCTATTCCTGGCAACCAACGCTCGTTAACTCCCGTCATGGCACCTGCGTCCCTTGCTCCTGTGTCCTCTATTGTACCATCTGTACCAAGTATTCCTGTTGATGTCGCTAGAATTCTTCAGACTTTAAACAAATCAGGAATCGGTAGCCAACCGCAGACCCCCGATGTTGACAGAGGGACGCCAGGACCAAATATGGTTCCAGCAATCGAGGCTTATGAGGATATGATTTTACGATTGGATATAAAACTAAAATCAATTGATCTCAATGCGTGAGTTCAACGAACCGCCTCCTAGATAGCAGCTAATAGTTAAATAGCCCCCATAAATTGTCTTTCGCTCATCTTTCTCACCGTTGTCAGCAATGTGGTATGAGATTTCCTTCAGCCAATGCCGCATTTGATGCCCACATGGATTGGCATTTCAGAAGAAATAAGAAAGAGCGCGAGTCGGGGGGAAGAGGTGCCCATCGAAGGTGGCTTCCGCGGGTTGAGGTAGGTATCCTCACTGACTGCGCTTTTATTTCGTCACTAACCTCTGTTTCCGTCCTCCATCAGCAATGGATCAATGATGCTACCACTCTTCCATCTACCGCGGCGTCATCCAGTCAGACTGAAAAGGCTACTGTCTCAGCAGAGCGGTTAGCGCAACTGCGACAAAAATGGGTGAAGGTGCCTCAAGATTCTAAAAAGGCTGCGTCGGTGTGCCCAGTGTGCAAAGAAGCTTTTAGAGCAGAATGGTCTGATAGTGAAGAAGAATGGATATGGAAAAACGCATTAGCCATCAATGGCATCGTATGTCATTTTCCTGTTATTTTGAATGCTGTACTGAAGTTGAATTCAGTTTTATCACGCAACTTGTCGAGCGGAGCAAACATCTGCTTTAAAACGCCTCAAAGCTGCTGATCCCAATAGACGCACATCTTCCAGTGCTAGTCCTAGGACAACACCGTCCAATGAAGGCCTGAAGCCAGAAGCGCAAAAGAGAAAGGTTGAAGGGATGGATATAGAACATGAAGAGGGCTCCAAAAGAGTTAAAGTGGAGGAAATTGTGGGTGACATATAATATGCAGGACTTGAGGGTTGCCATGATCTTTGAATCAACGAGTCGACATGCATGCCGTGATAGTTCATACGCAGGATGAATGGGAAGATCTATCATAAAAAGTAAACACAGTAGCATCTGAAATAATTTATATGCATTACGAGTACTTATTTTGTTGTACCGACCATTTTTGGTAGACTAAATGGAGATTGTTGGATGCCCGTGGTGACGCTGCGTGGTAACCATGAACCCTTGCCGGCGTTGAGCCAGTCCTCTCTTTTATTATCTTCCTGACGCTGACACATACTATTAGAGTGTACTGTGGAATCGCTCAGCAAGCCATCAACATGCGGATCCCATTCCTGGCCGCTTCCTTCCCCTTTGTTCTTCTTCCCTTCGCCACCGCTCGTTCATCCCAACAGCCTCTTCAAGTTTATCTCTACCCGTCGCCCCAGTCCTCAACAAATCAGCAGTTGACACCCCCAACATTATCCTATACACAAGCAAAGGCTGTTCTTGATCATCATCTCAGGCAGGATTCTTCTGTCTTCGATGAGATTCCCGAAGATGAGAGCATGTGGGTGCATCTGTTGGGATTGTGGGATTCAAGAGAGACTGGGAAGGCTAGAGTCGTTGTCGTGGATGGTGGTGTAGAAGCTCAAGGTACGCGTTGTTCGTGGAATCTGTCATATGAGCTCATATATCATATATAAAAGATGTCTTGCCCCCGTCTTTACCTTCAGAGCCTTCATTCTACCTCGACGACAATGTTCGCTCTCATTATCTCCTTAAACCTTACGTCCATAGTGCCAGGAAGACTTTCGAATCCATCGGTGATGCTCTTCCTGCTTTTTCTAAGTCGATTAAGGATATGTTTGACCTCGCTGGTACGAGTACGTAATTGTTTAATTTCTGAACATGACAGCCAAAGACTGATGGACGTGCTTTTACAGAGGCTGCGGAAATCCTCTTTCAAGAGCTTTCTTGTCTTAGCGCCCTGGCAGACTCCCTTCCATGGATTGACCGTGCAGGCGAGCACCCTTGGAATGCCGTCACCATCACGGGCCTCAAAGATGCGCAGAAAGGCTCTGAGCTATGGGAGACTGGAAGGAAGACGGTGCAGGCTGGACTTGAGTCCGTAAGTGCGTCTCGTAGAGATGGATATGATGGCTTATAAATGTGGTAGATGACAGGCTTTGACTCTCCTCCACTCCTGCTTATTATTCGGCCCTCGTCATCGAAAGTTTTATTGCCTCGATCCGCTATGACTAACTCTTTGCAAGGACGGTCGTTATCATCACAGACTTGCTACTCGTCCAATGAGGCTTGCACCGAAGCTACCAACTGCAACGACAGGGGAAGATGCGCTATCAAATCTGCTGAGAATGATTTGGAATGTTGGGCATGCAAGTGCAAAAACGGCTACACGGGTGAAGAATGCCAGAAAGAGGACTATTCCACGTAAGCTAGATGACAGTTATTAATCAGATTCGTGCTTATCTGCGATCGTAGCTCTTTCATCATCTTGATTTTCTCCACCGTTCTTTTGCTCGCTCTGGCAGGAGGCAGTATTGCTCTTCTCTCCACTATTGGGGAGACAAAACTTCCATCAACTCTCAATCTTGCTGTCAGCGGCGGTGTAAAGCATAATTAGAATGAGATGCTCTCAACAATAATGTGGCAGGATGAATAACGATGTGAAAAGATGGGTGTGATAAGATAATAATATTTGATACAACAAACAATTATCCTTGAGAACTATATATCACAAAAAACTAAACGAAACCGCCCTGATCCTAAGCATTACTTTGGGAGTTTAGAGCTTCATTCTCTGAGCGCAATTCTTTGATGACGGCCTGTTATACCAAAACACTTGCATTAGCTTCATTGGCGCGACGCGGAAAACAGGCTTTTGAAAGGACGCACAGCCAAGGTATCGGGGTTGGCGCCTTGTTCTATCATACCCACGCAGATTGAGAGAGTGCTCTTATCCAATCCTATCTCTTGAGATCAGCTGTCTCATAGAAGTGACACATACATGGCGACTCGACTGACCGGTTTGAAGCAACTGGGAAAGATCATATAAAGCTACGAAACGATATCAGCTGAGAAAGCTCCTTGAGCTGAAAGGAGAGCTTACAGTCTATGGTTTCCCTGGCATTCCGCAATATAGCCTCATCCTGGGTAGATGACATCTTGGATGACGATGAAAGCTTTTAGAATGGATATATTTTGTTATACTTATTTTACCCGCAAGTTCTACTCACGCGCCTGCCAGCAAAGTAACCCGCCGTGCGTTGCTCATTGCAGTTCTCGTTTCGTCACGACCAACGAGTTGCAGGTAATTGTGGGTGACGAAATCTCCTCGCCTCCGGCGTTCTTCATCTTTTCTTTTCCTTACCAACCGTTTACCTTAGCTCATAGCTCTCGGACCCTCCCGAGACATAGCATCTACGCAATGAGATGAGGAAACGACGCACGACTCCCAGATCAAACATCTCAAAGAACGCCAACATCAGCAAACAATTGGCCACTACACTGCCTGAGGGGGAAACGCAGTCCACAAGAAAGATACAAGCTGCAAGCGTCGAGAAGCAAAAACCGGTAATAGAGTTATTAGGCGCCGGCAGATCCACTCTTGTCTCCAACGACGAGGACTACTTATCTCCTCAAGTACCACCCAAACCCATTATCTCTTTGGAACATCCATCGTCTACAACTTCGACTATCAAGGTCGCCACTACCTTTCCGCACATCGTGTTTGATGATCTCTGGATAGATATTCTATCATTTTTTGCTCAAGTCTATCTCGCATTATACGAAATGACTCTTGGAATTGGAAAGTGGTGGGCCGGTACTGAGATAGAAGATAGCCATAGGGGCAAAGAGACAAAAGAAAAAGAGATCAAGGCCAAGAGGCGTAGGCGAAGGGTCGAGCCGTCGAGCAATAGTTCTGGTAGGTTTTTTTCTTTCTCCTTTTCCCTCGTTATATTATATGTATGATTAGTTTACGGGTGAGAAACAGATTCGGCAACAGGCCGATTCTTTCCTGGCATGGTAAATTTAAGTGGGACGCTGTGTTATATGAACTCTGTTCTTCAGGTGGGTTTCATAGCATCGGCTTCTCATGCTTCAGTCGGACCTTACTTGATGCTCCTTTTAGTCTGTCGCCTCCATACCCTCACTCATCATCCATCTCGAAAAAGTTATCGATTTGGCGGTAGAAGTGGACATACCGACCCATGTCACAGATGCTCTTCTCGATGTTATCCGGGATCTCAACACTCCCAATAAACGCCCCCCACCTGCTCTTCGACCACATAACCTTCTCACTGCACTATATCCTCTCCCTGCGATTCGACGACTATTGAGTACTCATGAGCAGCAGGACGCCCATGAACTATTTCTGGTGCTGGCTGAGGCGGTCTCTGATGAAGTTGTCAAGGTTGCTGCAGAGGTCGCCAAAGTGCGAGGCATAGGAGAAATTATCTCATTACAGGGATACTTGTCCGGCAAAAATGATGGAAGTGACCAACCTAGGAGAGCGGGCGACATGGAGGGAGCCAAAAGGAGGCAAAGAATAAGAGGTGTGGCTCAACCATGGGAGGGCTTGTTGGCGAGAAGAAGAGTGTGTCAACGTTGCGGTTGGAGTGAGGCTATTAGGATGGATACTCTAGGGGGGATTGAATTGCCTGTCCCGTTACACGTGTGTAAAACAATTCACTCAATGTGCTGTAGCTGAACGCTTGTTTTTAGGGCAATACCACCCTTGACGCCTGTATAATGGAGTACCTCGCGCCCGAAATACTTTCCGATGTCACATGCGAAATGTGCTCTCTCAAGCTCACACTGGATTACTACACTTCCGAAGTTGAGCGATTGTCGGGCTCCTCCTGTAAAAAGACTTCTACGAAGGAAGAGAATGAGCCCGGTAGTGACAATCAAGTCAGTGCTAGTCGGAAAAAGAAAGCTCGCGAAGCCAGGCGCGCAGAGACCAGGCTACGAGAAATGGTCAATTCCAACACAGTTAGCGATTTTGGCGAACCTAATCTAACGCCCCTACCGTCATCCGGCTTGACTGCGCAAATACCGGTCAAATGGCTTACGGCTAAAACAGCGTCCACTCGACAGTGTGTCATAGTTCGTCCCCCCCAATCTCTCCAACTACATTTTATCCGCTCGGAATTCACCATGTATGGGACGGTGCAAAAGAAGACCGCAAAAGTCTCATTTCCATTGTTATTAGATCTCACAAGATTTGTCTCTGACGGAGTGTGGGAAGAAAGAGGCGGGATAAAAAATATGCTCGCATCAGTCTCAACCGAAAAAACGATCCCCCCAATAACAGGACAAAGGGTAATATACCAACTTGAGTCAGCTATTCTTCACTACGGATTTACCCACTCTTCTGGTCATTTCGTCAGTATTCGACGGAAACCCTCCCCGTCTTTGACCAAAGAGGAAAAGTCATTCCGACCCTTGCAAGTGGCAAAAAATTGTCCTGATGGGTGTAAATGCCAGGATTGTGTTTACTTTGGGCAGGTGAGGGATCTCGAAAATACGAAAGTACCAGGCAGAGGATGGCTGCGGATTAGCGATGCAGATGTAGAAGAGGTCGGCGAAGAGGCACTTCACGAAGCTGGTGGGGCCGTCGTCATGCTTTTCTATGAGCGTGTCATGGAGTATGTAGCAAAAAAAGTCGTGCATGATGAGCGACTTCAGGGAGACGGTGACAGCCAAGATGCTGGAGGTTTAGAAGATAACATTTAACACCCTTTAATGTAACATACATCTGACTGTAATATAGACTTCAGCCAAGCAATTGCGACCTGACAGCAGACCATTCGGGAGGCTATGCGGGGTATGAATATTAACTCCAGTTCTAGGGACTCAAGGGATACCCTGTGGGTAAAATACTCACATCTGATCGTGTTTCAAAATGCAGCCAATCGCCTGAGCCCGTCGGCAGGATGCCCATGGACGAGCACTTGTATAGTCCTAGCGCCAGGCTTGAAGAGGTATCAAACTTTTGTTTGTTTGGTTGAGATGATGTTTTGCACTCACATTAGCCCTTGACAAGCCACATATAATACCATAGGTCCTATTAAGGGTGCGTATGTTGATTCTTCCGCAGCGGCCTTGATCCCCTTTCGAGACGTAGACGAAGGTGTCGGTCTGAAAGGTTCAAATGCTATCAAATTATGTTATAGTATATATGGCTTGTACGAGGACCATGAGAAAGAACGTACCTTGGAAGATATTCAATACGGCGGAAATAGGTTGGGTTAAGAGCATGAAAATCATCCCGAGAGAGAATATCTGAATTCCCGAGCCTGAAAAGTAAAGCATTATGGCCTGCATTGGGAGAGATTTAGCAGGCCTTATAGTCGGTATGTATCAGCATTCTGGCACTGAAAGATGGAAGGAAATGCCGCTCACGATAAGGCCAGGTCCCATGCCCTCTTCATTTTTAATTCTGTGGATTTTCGAGCTTGCTTTGCGAGCGCCTCCTCATTTGCTTGGAAATGCTATACGACAGATATTCCAGCTTAGTTTCAGCCATTTGTAGCCCATAGAAAGTATTACCTTGGAAGAAGCGGAGGCTGATTGTTTGGCTGTGAAAGGGGCCAAATAACCTGGCGGGTTGGGCACGGAAGAGGGCCTAGACGATGCAGATGAGGCACGTTTCAGAGGTCGAAGAGCAAAGGTTTGTTCTGATGACACTCACTTGGATTGGGAGACGGTATAGTCTAGCTTGATAAAGGCCATGTTTGTGCGTACAACGCTGCTTTGTGTCGTTCAAGCTAAACCGACAAGAGGATCGTCAGACGCACGTAGGAGACGGGCCGCAAGATAGATGGCAAGTCCTAGGAGCGTGCTTCGTCGGAGACCGGCCGATGTCCGTTGAGGGGCTTGTGTCGAGCCTAATAAATAGATGGCGTCTAATAAAAGCGATTACAATCTGAACTATAAATCTAGAAATGCAGATCTAATTGGTTCCTAATCCATTTCTAATCCGCTGGAACAACATTCAGTTCTGCCGTCATCACCGCGCACGCGGTTCATGCAGCGGTGCTCGCTCCTCTACTGCGTGGTAACGGATAATATATTCTTCTTAAGGCAATAGCGCATATATGTCCAGACTCTACGTCCCAAGTTCGCAATTACCAACATACACATGCACCACTTCGCCTCGGCAGTTGCAGCTCTCTTACTTTTGGGATTTTCTCGAGCCCAAGAGCTTTCCTGCTCCTCGCCCAAAGTCAACATCGACCCATGCCTCAGCCCTTCACCTGGCGGTCTCTTTGTGTTTCGACAACGCTTCGAACCTGATGTAGGAGATGATTTCGGCAGCTGGAATATAGATGGGCTTGAGGTTCTGACGTAGGTGCGGATGACTAAATGCCGTGAGGGGCTAATGATTATGATCCGGCAGCTGTGATACGCAACAACCACAAAACGACACCGCTTACGCCCCTACGTATAATCATGAAGAAATCGGCTCTTTCTGTCTCAAGTCCACCCTGTTTTCCGAGGAAAACGCATTTGCGAATTCCGAGAAAGCTTGGGCTCAGAGTGAAGTGGGAGAAGGCGTTGAAGAAGTTTGGGAACGAGCGGTCAGTGCATTTTATCTCGCCGAGCCCTTTTCCTCGGGAAAATTACTCATTGATAGTGTAGTGGAACGTGGCAGGAAGGTTCATTTCTACTTTCCATCCTGAATGCTACAAGAATGCTCAAAGGGGCAGTGGTGTAAATTCCTTCATCTTCAAGGCATGACAGATGCTGAGGTTCCGCTGGACTTAGGTACCGGAATTCTTCGCCGTTTTACAAAAGTTACATTGGAGATTTCCCACAGCTCAACTACTTTCAGATAATGATGTACGTAGTCAGAGTCCCAAAGCCTTGTTGAATGGGACCCTGACATCGGACAGATCATCCCGTCTGAGGATATAAGCTACTCCCTTGCAGAGCTTACAAGCGCACTATCCATGGGCGGGAATTTCCCGGTGGTGAGTGACATTAGGAGCTAACTGGTATGAGCCATATTGACAACACCAGGTCATCTGTGACAATACCACACTCTCCACCATCCTGTGGCCTTTACTTGTCCGAGGCTCCTTTGCCACGGGTACTTTTGAACCTACCTCGATGTTGCAGCGTGAATCAAATTGCCCTCAAGATGGAATCATGTAAGTAGGCTGAAGACTGTGCAATATACAGCAATGTACATTATGGGTCGACGATGTTGATAACATAATACCAGCTATCAACTTTCTAACAGACGCCCTGTCCCAACCACGACAGCCACTTGGGATCGTATCTTTCGGCCTTCACCTCGTCCTATCACCCTTTCACATGACGAGTCGAAGTTATATTACCGGACTCAAGTGCCAGATGATCTAAGACAGAAGCTTGCATTGTTCAAGGGCTATGAGCAAGGAAAAGAGGAGGGAAAGACAGAAAGGGCTGATAAGAAGTTCTGGAGAGATGAATTGTAATGGTCGGTCACCGCGAGCTTCATTATAAGGCCGCATATGCTTGTCCAAGGTTTTTATTTTTATTTGATGAAGCAATGGGTGGCCAAGGGGGATTGCCATAAGAGGACCACAGTCTGAGTGTTACCAAAGATCGTGAATGGGGAGTCTTTGCCGTGAGCTTCAACCTGCAGCTTGTGTTCTTCAGTTGAGCAATCAGGCATGGGATATCTAGTTCCCACAGCGTGCGGATACGATGATTTTTGCGGCTATGTGGTGGCAGCGTCCGTCGCGTTCTAGTTGTGTAATGGAATGTGAGGATATAACGGGCTTGATATCTGACCTTATCATACAGGGTCCTTACAGAGAAAAGCGGGTAATTCAGGCCGAGCAGGATAGGGATGATGCGGCGTGCAAAGGAGGAGGGTATTGATGTTTACGCCGTGCATAGAGAAAACCACAGCAACTTAGAAGGAAAAGGGAAGGGCTGCGCGATGTAGAGAGTGAGAGCTGGCCAGATGTCAGACGGGAAAATCAGGAGTCAGACTAGACCACTTCGTTGTACTGGTGCAGTAATAACTGGACATCAAGAGGGTACAATTATATTATGACTTCGCCTTGCGTCGTCGGTGCCGCGGCAATACGCAAGTGTCCGTATGATTACGTAATTGTTCGTTTGGCCGATGCGATGATGCATGTTCGGAGGCAAGGTGCATGGGCTGAGGATTGCGATTCCCGCGCTCTGCTGTATCTGATAGGAGCCATCGTTTCCACTCTGCACTTTCCTCGCAAGCACTCTCGAAAACATTCACTTATTCCTAGCATATCCTAAGCACATATTTGCCACTGGCAAGATACGGTCGCAATCGCCATGCCGGAGGATCTCTCCTTTCTTGACCAGCTCGAAGACTGGCTAGAGGCCCAGATTCCCAACAATCTTCACGATTTACCATCCAAGATGTTTGATACTGTTGAAAAATTAACAAACGATCTATGTGAGCCCATCCGTATTGTTGAGTTGTATTGACTTGCTAACTTGTTCGATAAAAGTTGAGACTCTCAATGTTCATGGTCCACCCTCTATCTCAATACCCTTTCCACCTTTCGGGGCCAAAGAAGTGCCCACTGTCCCTCTCCCTCCTCCCCCCCCTCCTAGTAGCACAATTTCTTGCTGTCAAAATGCGGTCCATAGATCTGGTCGGTTCGTGAAGACCCATCCTATCGCTGTTGGCGCGGTCATATCCGTTGGCTTGGGCTTCACGGGACTTTTGGCATACCATGGTGCAAGCTTCTTTGCTAAGGGGAGGAAGGAAAAAAGACAATTTGGCGTCAACGGTGTCGTGCGCGACGGTATGTTGAAAGAGGCTATTGGTAAGTTTACCTAGTTTGTTGTGAAATAATTGGTAAGGTGCTAATAGCATACGCACCACAGTGATCCTCGCCCCTTCTCCCATGCCTCATATCCTTGTCCCGCTTGCGGCGAGTCTTCTGAGGGCAGGATATATTGTATTGATTGCTGTCACCAATAACAGGGATGCGCAATCTCTTGAGAAAAGGTTGAATGGATTGGAGGAAAGATCCGCCTTGCGTGTTCTTGTCTACGACCCGGATGACGTGCGTACATGAATATTTCATTTATGGCGATTGCGACTGACTGTTTCGATCGATTATGATAGCCTTCTACTTTCCCTCCTTTCCATCGCTCGCTTCTTGCCACCCTTACTCTCCGTTTCCCTGTCAGTGGAAGGTACACTGCTGGGGATCCATACAATCCACAACCATCTCAATTAGCTCACATCCATGCTTTCCTTTCCCTCTATCCCCTCCACCCATCTCCACCATCTCAGCCAGGAGCCCTTCCAGCTCTACCTACACTTCTCGCTCCTAACCCCGACGGCAGTAAACCAATGCTGGTGAATTTTTACCCGTCAGGCTCAGTACCGACGACGCCTGTTACTTTTGCTAGCCAGATTCTCTCTAGCAACCATGTGTTGCTTGGTAGGAATCTGGCAGCATCCTCTGGTGCTAGAGTCATCTCCATATACATTGGTGATGTTGATCTACCAACTCTGCCTGCGATCCTCAGTCATGGCAAAACTCTTTCCCGTCGTCAGATCGCAAAGGAACGACTTGCGCAGGTAGCATCACCGCAGCAAAAGGTGTCTATCATTCGAGACTATATCTACGGCTCATTCAATGCTGTTTTCAGTGTGGTCATCGGATCACTCGGTCTGGGGACTGCAGTGAGAGATTACAAGACGTTTGAAAAAGGGGTTCTGAAAGCCATCAAATCGTCCCACGGCCAACTTTTCTTCATTGGTCAACGATCATTCCTTCCATTCTTTGTTGCACATCTACCTATCCCCAGCTCCTTCCTTCCTCCTCTTTTAGCGTACCTGCCCGCAATGCCCTCTTGCACCGGTCCTGCGGCTTCTGAGCACGTCAAATCCGCCGGCTACAAGAACAAAACTTCTGTGGCCAAACAAGGGGCGACTAGCCGCCAGGACGCAAATGGGGAAAAGGAGAGGTTGTCAGCTTCGGAGGGCAGTGAACATGAGGCAGGAGAAGACCTCATCAGCTCGGTGCACACTGGAACGAGCACCAGTAGTAGAGGTGTGGGTAGTGAGAGCTCGGAGGGGGCTAGCGGTCTTGGAGGTAGTTGGGTTGGATTGGAGGACGCCGTTTGAGCTTGCATGCTTATAGGCGCTCTGAATTTCCTGCGACACAGTGAAGTTGCCTGGGTGGATGGAAGGTGTATGGTTTGTCTGTTCGCTCTTTGCTCTTCGTTGTTTTGAATTGAAATTCTCAAATCAGTTGCTTGTGGTTCCATATGTTATGTAATTATATATCACGCTTTTCCAAAGCGGGCGGCTGACCGATGTATGACTGGTCGTTGACTCTGTCTAGAGACACAGCAGAGAGTGCGGCCATTAGTACTTGATGAGTTCTTGTTTGTAGATCTCACCAACTCGCAAGATATGAACAGGCAATGGGAAGTACAACACATCGGAGATCTACATTTTATCTCGGGGATGGTTCTATCAAGTAATAAAAAAATAATTGATCGACGCGATAAGATTGCACACGCGTCAGGGGTAAGCATAAATAGATCCCGGATCTCTTGAGTAAGATCGTTCACAACCACACACAACTCCCCAACAGACAGACGATCTCCCACCCTCGACCACGTTCTTGAAGACTTTTGGAACAACCTGGTAACAATGCTTCACCGCCGCCACCCCATTTCACATCCAGTTCCTCCATCCCCTTCGCGTCAACATCGTGACTACCTTGGCACTACAAGCACTACAGGCATACCAATACCACCGACCTCATCGCGTACATCGACGCCTGGTCGCCCTGCATCCAACCCAGTGCACTGGGAGTTGGATGCGAGAGAGCAAACCTCTTTATATGACCACGGGTTGAATAGACCTGGTAGAAGTAGTATGAGTAAAGGGACGGATATCGGCTGGGACACTGCTGAAAGCAGAAAGAATTTAACAAATAGAATGGGGATGGGCTTGCGCAACGTTAGGCATGGGATGAAAGATGCACTAAGAATGGATAGGAGTGTAAATCTCGTCTGGCAGTAAGTCAGTGGTCGCAGCGTGCTGAACATCTCCTTGTTCCACTGGCTAATAAATTTACGAAGTGACCGCGAGCTGAAAACTCTAATCATCAAGTCGATGTACGATCATTTCATTGCTTTTCCTCAGCCGCTAAGCTGACGGCAAAATGAAGGTTAATTAACCTTTTATCATTACTCCTGTTGTCCTTGTCGTCTCTGATCTTTTCACCAATACTGGTGCATCCGGCCTCCACCGACATGCAGACGCGTACAAAAGCGATCGGTATGTGGTATAACATTTTGCTCAGCTGGCCTGTTTTTGTTGTGTGTTTCTGGGTCAATGTGAGCTGGTGTTTGGGAGTCTCAGGACCAGCGTTGATGTCCGGTGCCGTTATTGTAGGCCAACTGGGGACCCGGAATATCAAAACGGGCACAAGTATTACTTCATCCTACTTATCGGCACCAGCCATCGGTCTGGGGCACACCCTCAAAGTCTACGCAAATGGCAACCGGCTATACAGCCAAATTATTCTCTTCGGCCACTCGTGTCCTTCTCATCAGCGATTTCACGTTGGTATCCCGCTTGATAGGAGCGATTCCACTCATTGGCCGGCCATGTGCCCTTGCATATATGTCTATCATCAGCTCATACTATTGTTTTGAGTGAGTTCGGCAGATAAATTCGTGGAAAACTCTGCTGACCTTCATGCTATTCCGGAGATGGACATTTTCTACGAAGAATTGGTCACTGGATTACAGAATAGAATATCTACAGGCGAGATTAGCATATATGTTTGGTTTCGGTGGGATTGACGCATTTTGTCCTGCTTTCCATCGACTAACGGCCGTTTTTTAGGACTCCCAGTGACCCTGATGACATCTTTCGGACCGCCTTTGGTGACAATGGCCATATTTGCTCTAGTATACCCCTTTGTAGGCACCGCCGCACTCGATGATAAGGACACTGTTGACCACTATTTTTAGTTTGTCATCCAGGCGTTGCAATCTAGCCCTCCACGAAACGCAACCTTGTTACCTTTGAATCCTTCTTCTCGACCTCTCACTCCCTCTTTCCGCGTCAAGAGCTCTAACGCTCTCCCGGCCGATCCCTTTGGCGAACCTACGTACTGCGATTTGGAAGCTCCTAGTGGGAGAGAGAAGGAGTGGGAGTTTAAGGTTCCAATCTTTTGGTTTGCAAATCATGCCCTGAGAGGTTTGAAATGGTTGGAAGACGCCGTAGCAAAGGATAGAAGTGGTAGGAAAGACATCTTTGGTCTGGGATCGCAGGGTTGAGAGGACAGATGATGTAAATGGCTGGTTTAAAACTCATTATTCATCTTCGTGAGTTCTAACAATGTAACCATCTACTGCTGTTACCCATTATTGGCTTCTCCCGGGCAGCTCGAATTACTACTGCGTATACACGTGCATTAATACATGTTACATATACATTTGTCAGATCGCGCTACTGTAGCTTTGGAGGATGCTGAACGATTCTCGATTGACACCGTACGTTCTGTATCCAAAGAATAATCCCGAAAGTATCATTCTTTGGTTATTGATCTCTTTTCAAGGATCTGGAGGATGATTCATCATAAAAACATAAGAGATGAGGAAGAGGACAAACAGCCAAGAGGCAATACGAGACAAGAGACTTGGATTTGGTCTAATATATGACATATCCTAGATGAATACTAGGTTGGCTTCTTGCAAAGAATGCTATTATGCCATCACATGACCCTGCTACAGGACGCTGGATGATGGATAACGGAAGATTCGCGGAAGAGGAGGGGTAGCAAGAAATTAAAGGAGGTTGATAAAAGAGTAAGGGCCACTGGCAGAAGAGTGTAAGTAGCAAAGAGAGAAATAGGCAATAATCGCTCGTCTAGTGAGATACGAGCCAGGAGGCAAAAAGGTCCAAAGACGCCGACATCCAGATTCCGTGCCTCACGTCCCAGGCCTCGCCGGCTTAATGATAGGCCCCGATTAACGCCGTGCAAGTATTATTAATAGCTATAAAAAGATAAAGGGAAAAACATAAATAATAAATTTGAAATAAATAAATTTAATAGCTACAAGTTACGAGTAAACGAATGTAAAATGGAGTATGAAGTGTATAAGCTTGTATGCGATACGGATCCACCTAGCAGAAGCAGCACATGTCCACAGATCCCCAGGCGGAGGACACAAGACCGACACAAAGCCGATATCCATTAGTTTGGCGTTACAATATACTGCGTGGTGTCGGCTTGCCGCCTTTCGTCCGTCTAGCATATTGTTCGTAAGCTGGCATTCCCAGCGATCTCAGCTCAAGGCTTATCAATTGTTTGCCAAATAATAAGAGTAATACCCATCAGCCATCAGCATCATCCAACATCCACCATCGGGCACGGAGGAATCGGATAGGGCACTGGGCACTGATTGATGGGATCCATATGAGCGGTAAACGGATTATCGAATACGGAACCTGTTCCTGATGTTATGCAGGTGTGAGCCGGGGCCTGCGTGAAACAAAGAACTACTGCGCCGTGGGAAGACTGGGAAATGAAAGAAAGACAAAAGGGAAGTGTGATTCGTGATTGGTGATTATTAGTGATCTGCATCTTCTTTTAGATCTACTAATTAACTTACCTCTTCTTTTGTTACTGGTGTAAGGTTCAGGCACGAGGCACGGGGGGTTTTCAAGGCGGTTAAGGGCGGGCGAGGCACGAAAGGAGAGGGGAGTGAATGGGCGGGGCGTGGCGTGGGTCATCGGGGAAGGAGTGGGCGAGCAGCGATCGCTGGAAAGTGTGGAGGTGTATATAGACCCGGTTTATCCGCGAAGAGTGCGAGAGGGGCCCAGGCGATCGCCGGAAGGTTCCATATAAACTCGCCCTCCCCCCTCCGCCAGCCCTCCAGCCGCCATGTCCCAGCACCGTCCCTCGCCAGACCAGCCGTCCTACTATCCACTCCCCCACCCCCCGTACCAGCCCCAGTACGCCGAACCGATGCCCGCGAGACCGTCGCGCCCGATGACTATCTCCCTTCCCCAATTCCAGCCACCCCCCTACTCCCAGCAACAGTCTCAGACTTTGCTTCACTCGCCATTCGAGACCCCTCGAAGCATGCCCATGAGCTCAACCCCTTTATCATCACATATTGAAGGAATGGTGGATTACTTCTCCACCTGGGACGGGCAAACTATGCAGCCAGTGCCAGACTTCCATCAACACGCCCTCCAGCATCAGCCGCTGCTGTCTCAGCACCCTTCTTCTCTGCCGCTACCGAACCACAGTCCTAACGAATGGCAGTCACAAGCACCTCGTTCATCCCGTAAAACCAGCCGTCAGCCAAATTCCAAGGCTACTAGTTCCGATTCCATGAGTAGCACCAAAACCACCAGGCAGCAATTCACTGCATGTGGCGCGTGCCGTCACAGGCGAGTAAAGTGTGACTTGAAAGATAAGCAGGAACAGGCCGAGAAAACAGCTCTGTTGGAGAGTAATGGGCACACTGGACCCATGAGAGAGCAGGCCAAAAAGGTTCAATGCTCAAATTGTTTAGAAAGAGGGCTCAACTGCGTGTAAGCTAACTCTGTGCATTCATCCACTTTTTCCTTGCTCATGTCGCTTTATAGAGACGAGTTTGCACCTATCAAAGCTGCCAAGCAACTACGCCGTGGAAAACGAATCACAGAGATAGAACAGTTATATGGGAGATCCGCAACGGACGCTGCGAGTGTACATGACAACGCCTCTACATCTTCTATCAAGCAGCCTGTATCGTCTGTCAAATCTAATACTCAACCGGTTCACTCCATTATCCCCGAATTGACTCGAGAATTCTTTGAATCAGACTTCTTCCGTAGGTTTCAAGTTCAACGGCCAGTCATTGATCCCGGAAACTTCCTTGAGAGGTATTTATCGCAAGCAAATCCTCACGCAGCAGCCATGGGTACCGAAGGCGCCATCCTCTGCCACGTACTTTACGCCTGGGCTGTGTCATATGGCGTAGACGAGTATGGTCGTCTAGATCTACCGGAAGGTGGAAGAGAACCATTAACTGGGGTGAACGTCACAAATGCATGCCCCGGAGAAGTACAAAGAGAAAAAGATAGATCTGTAAGGAAGGAGAAGATGAAAAGCGTAGTAAAAATTATTCTCAAGGAAATTGATGACTGTGGGGTGATGAGAAAACCGACTTGGGATGGTGTTCGAGTCTTGCTCATGATATTACCGTTGACAGAAGGTGCGTTTGCCAAGTCACATTACCAGTACATCTCAAACCACAAATACTCAAAGTCGATTTACTGCAGGCATATCAACGCCGGTTGAGCGACTGGTCATGTATGATGCTGCCATCTCACAGGTTTTCATGCTATGCTCCCACGTCGCTATGGGGTATGATGGATTACCGTCTGCTAGCTCTGAAGCAGCGAATGGGGCCACAGAAGATGACCAGGGTATGACCGTAGTCCGTGTTCGAGTCTATTGGTGTAAGTGACTGTTGCTTTGTACACCTTTTTTTGCGGGGCTGACGGCATTTTGCAGATGCCTTTGTTCATGAAGGCATAACAACCGGTCTTAAGGGCGGTAGGCTACACCTTGATGAAGAAGATATGGAAACAATGCAAGACATCATTGATAATAATGCACTGGTACGAGATTCGGTTTCTTTTCGGATATCAACCAAGTTTGCTACTGCCCCTATAAATTTAGCCGTAAGTGCTCAGAATCGCTGTCCTCCTTTTTGGTAAATGCTGTACTGATGCATTTTCGTAGCTTGCATGTCGAAAGATCAATAAAGCGCTCACTGGTCCTAAAGCAAAGCGGCGGACAGCTGTGAATGTTGATTTAGTTAAGCAAGCTTGGGAGGCCCTGGAACGGTGTTGGGAAGAGTTTGACGACTTGTTGAAGGTTGGGCCCAATCACAAATACATTTTGGGGGAAGAAGTTGCTAGGCAAGTTTATCGTACTTTAGTTCTGTTCACTTTGGAATTGACCTCATTGTTAGGTTTGCGGATGGCTGGAAAATCTTCCTTTTCGAGGCCCAGAATGTGATCTACAACAATCTGGAAGCGCGGCGGCAGAAACTTTCTAATACTGCTGTCCAACTTACTGCCCGCATCACCGAATCTGCCTCGCCCTCAACTGCTAACAGTCCGGAAACCATGCACGCTGACCTCGTCACGATCGACCATTTGTTGGACATCGCCAAGAGTAAATGTGAAGTCAAAACGAGACAAATTGTTGATCTGGTAAAAACGTATGTTGGCACGAGGTTCTTTGAGTGGGATGCCAGTCTTGTACGAGATGGTACATACTACGCGGCCATGTGGTTGGTCAAGCAGGGAGGAAGCAGTGAAGATGTGGCAGTCTGTATCCAAGCGCTGAACGTAAGTAATGTCTTTTGGATAAAACTTATGTGTGCTTATGTTCTATCCCCTCCTAGGAACTGAGGTGGGCTCATGCGAAAGCCTGGGAACGTTCTGCAGAGTAAATCTGATTTCCGTGTCAACTGAATAGCACTGAAACTGACCCTTCATAGTCTCCGGAAAGAATGGCTTGAAAAACATGTGGTGGATGATCCTCAAGAGCAAAATAAAACATGGGATTCTGTTATCACCAACCTTGAGAAGCTAGGAGAAGATAAAACAACAACTGAAGCGCCTCAAAGACAACACGAAGTCCTTGAGCAACCTAATATGCCCCGACACAATACCTGTAATCCCGGTATTGGTAATGAGAAATCCCAGTCTCAATTACAAGACAACTCGAAAAGGTTGAAACAAACACATGCAAGCCTCGACCACCATATTCATCAACAGCAACAACAGCCCCATTCTTCCCAGATATACGCCTATCCAGATTCGCAACATCATCTACAGCAGTCCCTTCCCAACTCCTACCTGGATCAGCGGCATGTAGATATCATCCCACCTGGTTCCAATACCTCATATTCAAGCCAACCTTCCGGGATTTCTGGTCCCCAATATCAGACCGAAGGCAATCATACACCTACAACTGACTCGACCTTTACATCCTCACATACGACTCTCCCCATCAATGATACGAAGGTGAATGTCATGGACATGTCCAGCAGCTACCATCATGTTAACATGCGAGAAGGTCTCTTCGAAGATGATAGTTTCCACTCATCCCATGGCGCTCAGCAAACCCAGATGTATGAGGAAGCAGAGACGCGTAATGGCTCAGTCCCCTCCCATCATGGACTTGTTGGACACGGTCACGGCAATATCATGTTGGGTGAGAATGGATACCGAGCGTACGAGAAATTTGACGGCCAGACGGGTTATATGGCCGCCGAAGGATATCCTCAATCGAGACAAATACACCAAGTCTATGACTACCACCACGATCCTTCTCATCTCCATCCCCACGTTCAAGATGCCCACACCCAAGGAACAGGGCAGGGCGACTACAACAGTTACCAGCATCCCACTGAGGAACTGCAAGGGCAATTCGTCCTCCAATATGATGGGACCCACCTATTTACCCCTTACTCCAACTAAGCATGGGTGAAGAAGTCGCTGGAGGTGGACAGAGGACATGGAGGCGAAGTAAAAAAAAATTCGAAAAATCAAAAAAAAAGTTGAAAAGAAAGGCGCACGTTCATAGTTCATACGTAGCGTCGTTGACCTTGTCATAGGCAAATGCTTTCCCCGTCTAGATTTTGGTCTCTACATACCCTGTTGTATCCTTTGTGCAACATTTGGAACTGTAAACTGTAATAAACTTCAATTGGTCTCTACATACCCTGTTGTATTCTTTGTGCAACATTTGGAACTGTAAACTGTAATAAACTTCAAAGCCAAAAAATGATACATTTCGATGATGATCAACGAGCGTCCTAAATAATCTCCCCAAAACTCAACCGAAAGAAACCAATAAACAGTTGTAATCGTATCTAACATTTAAGAACCGAGCCTCTTTTTAGAGACCCAGAGGTTTTAAGAATTCATACATGGTACCGTTGGATGCACGGGCCCGAGAGTAGCTCAACGGTATAAGTTTGAAAACGGTAGGATAAATGGTAACCGAATAATATGGAAGTGAAAAACATAAAAGTGGAACGTCAGGCGTAATCAGAGCCCGCTACGCGAGCGACAAACCGCCTCTCCCCGAATCTCCGCTCCCACTGCTCCTATTCATTCGCTCATTCAACAGGAGCATCAGAAGCATGCCTTGCCTTCTTGCTTCCGCCACCGGAATTTGCAGACGACGCAACTGTTGGCGAGCTGGGCTTTGACCGCACAGACACATTTTTAGACGAAGCGACACTGTTCTTGCGGGAAGGGTTGCTTTCTTTCGGTCCAGGACCCGCTCGGTTTCTACACACTCTGATTAGATATTGCAATTCTCGCCGGACTGCAAACGCACCTTTTCTTAATAACATCCGTCTTGAGCGACAAGGGTCGAACGACACCGTGCAGTTTCTGATAGGTCATTAGAACGTCTCTAATTATATAGCTGAAAGACAGTACTCACGTAGAAAAGTCCACACGCATTGCACAACGGCTGCCCATCTGGATCTCGTCTCCATAAAGGAGTGTTTGTCGTCTGACAATTTGTACACATTGTGGGATTCTCACCACTAGGCATGATAGAGCCTGGCCCGCCTTCATTTTCACTCGTCGGCGTACCTGGTCGGGACTTATTATTTCCACTTGATCCCTTGTTCCCTTTACTGGAACCAGACCCAGCGTTTCCTGATGCATTAGTTGAGGCAGTACGACCGTGCTTTGATGATTCGCTTTGAGAAGACATCCTCAGAGCAGCGAGATTAGGAGTACTGCTAGATCTGTTCGGTGGCGGCATCTGTCTGTTGTCTACAGCCTTACCGCCTACAGCTTTTGGTAATGGCCGGATGTTGTTACCTGAGCTGTTGTTACTGGGCGTAGGAGCACCGCTTTGGGGAGAGACGGCACTGGGAGAGAATTCGTTGGCGGCCTGACCGGGCACGGCCCCAAGAACTTGAGAGGGATTGATGTGGGTAAACGGGCTCGCAGATGAGTTTGCATTGAGGTAGAGGTGCATGAGCTGCTGAAAATCAAAAGGATTGTCGCCTGTAGCTTGAGGCATCGAAGGAAGGGACATTCCGGGTTCAATGTGACCAAACGCCGAAGGAGAACCAAACGCTGACGTATCCGCTGTAACAGGATGACTTGCCCAGTCTGTCAAGTCTGCAAGGTCGTCATCACCTTCATGGTTCACATCATTGTTTTCTTGGGTCCCTGAAGGAGTTGCACTTGCGGCAGCTAGGTCAAAAAAATTCTCGTAGGATTGAGGGAAGCTGAAGGTGAAGTTTGATGTGGGGAAGCCGCTGTCACCTTCTGGAAGAGGACTATTCGCGCCCCCTTGAGGAGAGGCTTCGGCATGGCGCTTGCGAGGATTGGACATGAATTGAGGAGAGCTGGATGGTTCACCCTCTTCCAACAATTTCACAGTGTGGTCGAAAGATGTCTTTCGCACACGACGAGGAAGAAACCCATAATGAGGATGGAAGTTTTCTTGGCTATGTGTATAGAGACCTGGACCATTGATTCCAGGTAAGTTAGACGTAGCTTCTTCGGAAGGATTAAGCCCACTCGCGAGAGACATCTGAAGATGCTCCAGCGCGCTCCTGTTCTGAGGTGCAGAGGCGGGGTACAAGTCAGCCCCATTCATGTGCTCGACAGCTTGTTGCACTTCATCCTGCTCTCCTTCTTTCTCGGGTAACTGACTCAAGCTTTGCAGCATCATGCTAGAAGGACCAGGGAGAGATGAAGCATGGTGATATTGATTCTGGTTGCCATGATGGCTTGTCGAGTGGGCGTTAGCGGCGTGAATGTTCAGACTACCATGTCCGGCCATGTATTGGCCCATCTCTGCGATAGGTGTTCCGCCTGCAGCAAGAAGGTGATGAGCGTGAGCTTCACTGAAGGGGTTGCGGAATGGAGCCGCAGAACGGGAGCGTGACCTGGAAGAAGCACGCCAATCAATATCCATGGGTATGCGAGAACGGGATCGGCTTGCTGCTCGCCAATCGATATCCATGCCGCTAGGAAAAATAATCAGTAAATGACATCATGATGTTGACACGGTAACTCACTTTGGCGATTGGGAATTTGAGCTTGTTGCTCCAGCAAAACCAACAATTCTTGACTTCCCCTTTGTTCTTCCTCGTCTTTCCTCCACAGGAGGCAATTCTGCGGCTGCAGCGGCTGCTGCTGCTGTTGCTGCCGCTGCTGTTGCTGCTGCTGCTGCTTCTGCTGCTTCCTTCTCAGCAGCCTCCTTATCTTCTTTCTCTCTTTCCTCCTTCTCCTTTGCCGCTTGCTCCTCTTCCTTCTTCTTCAGTGTAAGATGCATCATTCTCCAGGTCAGATTCTCCATCCTCTGCCCGTTGGGCAAGGTATCTCTGGCTCTTGCGTATGCTTTCCAGACTTGCGCAGCAAGAGGATCCTTCTCAGCCACCTGCTCCGGAGGACCAACCTCGGGTAACGGGCTTGTGGCATCGCTCTGAGATGGTCGACGAGTAACTGGGAAAGACCCAAAACCATTGAGTGGTGGGGTCATAAGAGGAGTGCTAGGAACGCGAGCAGTGAGGAAGTCGTCTTGAAGGATGTCGCTGACGATGTTTGAGTCTTTTCGTCCCTTACGAGACGATGCTTCAGGGGACGACGGATTTTGAGAAAAGGATGGCGTAGGAACACTTTTGGTAAGTGGCCAAGGCGGGGATGCAACATCAACAGTTTGCTTCGTTTGCTGCGTTTGCTGACTCAAGCCCATACCAATACCCATGCCCACTCTCAAAGCCATTTCTAAACCTGCAGCTCCATACTGGGCAAGATGCTCAAGAGACAATCCGTTCGGCAAAGGAGGTAAACCATTGAGTGAAACGCCGCCGGGCATGGGCCCGTCATGAGGAGCTTCAGAGCCGGCTCTCGAGGCATGCTCGGAGGATGGTACACTTCCCCGGTGTGTCTGGAACACAGGAGCAGGATGCTGAGGTGCTTCACGCCGACGTGGAGCAATGGGCGGATATCGTGAACTACTGTTTGAGCCCTGTAACTCATGTTTGGCCATCGATTCCTGCTGCCACGAGCCGGTAATACCCATCTCAAAGGGGCTGTTGACTCCGAAATCACTACCGCCGGGTGTTGTCACGGGGGTCTCGCTCGAACCCATTGCCCTCTCGGATAAAGGCCAAGGCGTCAAGGGTTGGTTAGATGCACCTTTACTCACCTTACCAGGCTGTGCAAAGGTGACATGATTGTACTGCTGCTGAGGACCAGGGAATCCAGATAGCCCCCCGGAATTGTGCAAGATGCCAGGAGAGTTAGCCGAAGATTGACTGCTTGAATGTATGTTCTGACCATCAGAGCTAGTCTGCTGTTGGTGCTGCAAGCGACGACTCAAAAGGCTTGTACCTCCAGGATGTGAAGTTGAATGGGCAGTGCTCCTAGCAGCTTTCGGAGACGTATTTGCGTTCAAAGCGCCCATAAAATCGATGGAAGCACTGTCGTTCATTTTACCCTGATTTCGCTCGACCAGATCAGCAAGGCTGGCAAATACAGCTGGATCGATGGGATCATCATTACAGGTGGTCTTTTGAACCGTGCCCAACGGAGAAAACCAATTCGCGGGGTTCGGAAGAGACGTCCAGTCGAATGGCTTGCTATTCGCATCATTTTCACCCTGTTGATCAGGAAAAGATGCACCCCAAGAGGAAGGAGGAGGTTCTACGGGAGTAGTGGATATCATGGGAACAGAACGCTTTGATCTAGAAGAGGATAGTTGAGAGTGTGAAGAGGGCTGAACACCCTGGGAAAAGCTGTTTCGTGGGACGCTAGAACTCACTCCAACAATATCAATAGGAGTCATTGGCGTAGGGGTGGTGGCAATCGACGAATGGTCATTACCATGGAAAGAACCACTGCCGCTGTGTCCTATACTTGATGGTTGAGAGAATGATTGGTATCCCTGTGGAGGGTAAGGAAAGTTGTGTCGATTGATTGGAATGGAAGGCGACATGGCAGGTGTTGGAGGATTGGAGAGGCGGGAAGACGCGGCAGAAGGGGGTCGTTCCGGGACCCGAGCACTATTTACTTTCCCATTGTAGACACCTTGCCCTCCTCCAGCATCCACAGTGAATGGTCCCTTTTTCCCCCCCGATGTAGTGCGCCATGGAAGCTTGTCCATTCTAGCCGCCGCTAGCTGCTGTTTGGTTGCAGTGCTAACGGGTCGAGTAGACGGCTCGCGAGGCGCTGTTGGTTTCGGTAGAAGTGGACGAAGCCTAGAAGAAGTCCCACCAGTGCTAGTTGAAGTAGTGGATACAGGAGATGATTTTGAAGATGTGGTAGACCTAGGAGAGGGACCTATAACGGGTGGAGACGGGGTGGAAATGGTGTCGGTTTTGTGTTGTTAGAGGCTGTGGTGATTGGAAGTAGCGGGAAGACCGCGCGGTCCATCGTAAGCCTGCATTCACCACAGATCAAAGGACGAGAAGAAAGGCTGGAGGCCCCGAATGATGCCTGCCACAACAAAGCTTGGATGACAAGAGATGCGAACAGAAAGCAAGAAGACTCGGCACGAAAGCCAAAAGAGGGAGGTCAGACACCGTTTCAATAGAAGGCAAACTTTTCATTGGCAATCGGCAACAGCCTTTATTGGCCTTTCTTGTGGAATTGACGAGAAGCCCACCCGTCCAGCGCCGCCTTCACGATGAGCTGACGAATATCCTCCCGCTCCTGTCGTGTTTCCGCGTATAAAATGTAAAATGGATCTGCTGGGAATAGCACATACCTGATAGGAAGGAGGGGAGCTTGCAAGGTCTCCTCTACTGCAGTCTATGGGCGCGGTAACGGACTGAAGTCTCTGCAGTTGCGGGCTGGTTGCGGGTGGCTGAAAATTGTTGACCGATGGAGTGCCTCGAGTATTGTTTTGACTCGACGTCGGAAGGTCGGTTGGCGGGACGGCGGCGTGTAGGTGGGTTAGTGGCAGCGGGAGCAGATTGTGGGACACGTGGATGGGGGAGGAGTGGTGGTGGGTGGTGGGTGAGTGGGCAAGGAATATACTGGCTGAGAGAGCGGATAATAATTACTGTCGGCGAGCCACGGACACATCCACAGCCACCCCGCCAATTCTTCAGCATCCAGCAACCAGGCCCGATTCCTTGCTCCTTGGCTTGCGGCGGATCATTTATTACCAAATGCAGTAATTCCTCATATCACCTTCACAAGCCGCCTCTCCTCCGCCGCCTGCCATTTCTTTTTGCCCTGGCCCTTTCCCTTTTTGGCCTCGTTCCTTATTCGTCTTCACTCCTCAGTGCTTGCTTGTCTCCTATTATCGATTCATCATATTTCATATATCGTATATATTCATGTTATTCATGCTATTATTGAGGCTCTATTATACCTTAAGAACTTCTGCTGCTTTCTTCAATGTTTTCTCTTGTCTATCGTTGAGACAGAACAGACAGTCAGTACATTCGGTCACAGGATGTACAGCTGAAAATACTACTCGTTGTTCGTACAACAACCAATGAAGAAGCCGCCTTTTTTGCCCTACTATCTTCCGTTTCTAGGCACCAGCCACAAGCCGAAAGAATGAGCACATCTATAGGCTACACATGTTTCGCAGGATGGTGGCGGCTATCATCAACCGACATGAGCATCTACTGGAAGGGGATAAATTACACAAATACAACAGAATACTGGTGCAGTATTGCATTTCTCGTCTCAGTCTCTAGCCTGTGATTCGTCTGTTCGATCTGCTCAGAGTGAGAGCACTGAGCATGGGCCGCGATAGATTTCCATAGATCAAAAGATTCAGGTTTAGATTAACGGCACAAATGGCCGCTTAGATAACTAAACGAAGGGCCGGCGAATAAGAATGGTCGATCGTGCCGTGGGCCGCGATAAGAAGACGGAAGACGCGACTGGCGATTGTTCATAATAACGACTTTTTAAACGACACATAAATACGATATACGTTGTAGCATCAAGAAGACTGGGTTTGTCCCAATCATGATGCGGGCCCCCAGGCAACCCGAATGTTGTTGTAACAATCCAGAGGGATTATTCAGTCACTGAAATCAACAAACGGTCTTAATCGGAATGAAAAAAGAGAGACCAGAAAAATCTCGACAGGGAAACTGTCGGTAGCAAGGAAAGTGGTCGAGCGGTCTGTGGGTAGAGGCGGTCTACGGTCACACGTATCTATATGAACACCCCGGGAAGGGTCAACCAAATGAAATCAGAGACTTTTCTTGCTGCAACAACGAAATTCTTTTACCGTGTATGTACTAATACGTAGGGCTTGAGAGGAACGCGTAAAATTAAGGATAAATGTCATGGAAGAATTAATATGGTAAAACGGACTTCCGGATCGAGGGGATCGACGACGACTTGTCCTAATAAATAAATATAGCATTATTATGCCTCTCGTCATCATCGCATGAATATCATGCCGTCTTTCACCATCAGCCGATCGGACTTTCGGAATTATTTTTAGGTCCTGCGGAGTTAGACAACTGTCACCTGCCTCTACTGCATATTTGAGCCGTCACTTTAGTTTATCCTTTGCATTACGTAATTGTATAAACTACCCTAAAAGGGAAAACTAGTAATAGGTAGTCAGCTTTTTTATATTATTTTGAGGAACGGTATTAGCCGGAACGGGGGGCGTAGTCGCGTGCAGACCTGGTTCCCGTGGTGCGTAAATTATTTAATTTGTAATGTCCGTTCGCGTCGTTTGATTTCTTTCTTCTTCTTCTTTTCTTCCTTCTTCTTTCCTTCCTCAGCAAGCTGGTCTTGAAAATCTCGTCTTTTATATCTCCAACAGCCCTCTTCAACATCATATCGCAAAATGACACAAAGCCCATTCTCTACTTTCGGCTACCAGACCGCTATGCCCTCCGGCTCCAGTTTCAAACCAAAGCGTAAGAGGATGTCTTGGGGCCCGGAAGAAGAAGAAAATGGTGCCAAGGTGAGGGTCTTCCTTTCGTCCTTTATATATTCACTCTGATTCTGTTCTAGCACATGCGTATGCTTTCTCCTACTCTCAACCACCCCGGTTTCCCTTTGCCTGAGCTTGTCGCGGACCATTCAAACAACGCGTCAGATGACGACCAAGTCATGGACATGGACCAGGACATGCCCGACAGTAGCTCCGCCGTTGGCCCCCCTTCGCCGGCCGAAGGGTACGCTCAAAACTCATATTCATACGGTGCCAGTGGTAGCGGAGGTTTTGGCTTCGGACCCGGCGCGGAAGAGGATGAGTTTGAGATGGATATGATGGATGATATGGGCACCATTCAATCGAAAAGTGAGCTTTTGTTTTTCAGAGTCGAAGCTTGACCTGACGCTTGGAATCAGATTACCCATCTCTCACCCCTCACCCCAATCCTCATCATTTTTCCAACCCTGGGAACAACCACAATCTTAGGGGTACATCACCACTTGCTGCTCAGCCTTTCAGTACCGCTCTTCCCGCACCTCCAGCACGCGGCATCTTCCAGCCCACCGTCTCGGGCCCGCTGGCTCCTGACGCATCGGATATCGAGCGCGCTAGGTCTCAACATGGCCCTTGGTGCCAAAGTATTCCCAAGCTCATCATGAGCGAGTACCCCGATGCCAGCGGCAGAAGGTCAATGTGGACTGTTTGCGGCGACTGCGGAGCTTGCGAAAAGACTCAGGACTAGTCGCTCAATGATATTTTCAATGTAGATGTAGTTGTGGGTCGCTTTATACAAAAGACTCTGGATGGGCTTAGGTATTGTTGTAGATTGTAGTCGGCTCAGGTATGTGCTTTTATCATTAAAAGGATGCATCGTATGTCTATGTACAAAAATTGAAATTCAAGCGGCATGCAAGTGGATTGTCCATCCGTACAGTTATACAGTGAATCTAAGCTACTGACCATTATCTCCCTTCAATTTCATTCGCAAACTCTCTCAAAAAGTTCTCGGCTTCTCTTTGCCCATCTTCACCTCCTATCATAACATCTTCGTCGCCGATTGTCTCCACCTCTTGTCCTGGGATGAGCTTCAACTGTCCTCGCTCTTGGATATGACGAAATCGGGAAGGTTTGCCCAGTCTCCTGATACTTTCTTCTTCTTCCTCTTCAGCTACGCGCAAAGCTCGTTGGTTAGCCGCTAGCTCGGCCGATGTGGTTGGCGGAAGATGTTGGGTACGAGGGATGGAGCTGCTGACAAAGCGGTGGGCAGCGGCAGCGTCGACTTTGGGACGAACTATTACTAACAGCATGAGTATTTGCGTTCGTATGGCATGTTCTCTGAAGATGACTGACTCTCTTCGTGCCCCTCAGCGGAGCTGACTTTGGAATAATATGTTTTTATCCGTTCCTGTGGACAGAGAGTACCATTAAAATGGATAATCATTCGATTTGAGTCACTTACGAGTTCAGCAGTCACGTCATGCTTTGTTGGATCAATTCCTTTCGTTTTCAAGTACACTGCAACCTATCAGTGACTTGACGTAGCTCAGCAGTGGAGCTCACGTACCCCACACAAGGTCATTGATTAAGTAGGCACCCAGAACATCCATTTTCGTTCTCTCCAACGGTGACAATTTTTCAACAGTTTGTGACCACGGCTTGGCTTCTAAAGGTGCAAGAGCAGCTTCTAGAGCATCGAGTGACTCGTTGAGAGCAGAGAGGGTATCTTTTGGCGAGGACTCTGACATCGTTCCAATGGGATTCCTGGCTTCTTAAGGTTTGCAGTGATGTGGCTTCGCACCCTCCTAACCTAATTTTGCTGTGCTTTGCTGTCGCTCTGGAGTTGTAAACACAGATCAATCTACTTGCCACCTGGTGCCCAGCGTCTTTCCGCGCCGGTGGCCTTTCGTGAGAAGCTCTTCTCACTTTTACTGCTAAACAATTTTATGTATTACGTAAATTATATAGTGATGCAGTTGCCTTTCGCTCGCTCGTCGCTAATGAACTTGTCTTCTTTCGTGGAACGTTTTGAGGAAACTCTTCAATCAAATTAGCTAGTAGAGGTCGTTGCCATCAACACTTAAAGCTGTATATTTTCAAAAATAAACTCCTCATGTGTGCAAAGAATGCAGACATAAATGGCCAACGAATTCCTCAGCTGCCATAACCTGCAGGTAAGTACAGTACAAGATACAACAATAGCTCAACTCTGCAAAGTAGGTCGCTTACTTAATCAGGATCATTGGCACGTACATGGGTATTATCAGGACATCATTCATGTCAACGGTATCCTTTATGTGTGCTGCTGTTCCTTGTTTTGCGGTTGGATGCCTGGTTGCTCAGAGGCAAGAGGAGAAAAAGACACTCGCCGTCTCGATCATAGCGCAATTGAGCATGAGTTGCGGAGCTTCCTCTGTCTTCCGAACCCCCAGTACTCCCCGCTTCCCCCCTAATAACACATTCGCCTCTCTTTCCTCCTCCCCATTTCAAGAAAATGAAGGAAATCAAGGCCTAATCCCTCCGACGAAAGACGCCGAAGATCTGCTCCGAGCAAACGTCCTTATTCATGTGGCCTACCGCAATCAGACTGAGCTTTGGCTAGACAATGAATCCTCGACAGACGCCTACTCCCGTCTCTTGGCTACCAGGACCCTACGAAATAATAGGGGAAGAGCTGACTCCATGCCTTCGAAAACCAGAAGCCGTGCTCTTGCCCAATTGCCAGACGAAAAGTCTGAAGACGTCGAGAGTGTCCAAGAATGAATTCTAACTGATGAACAGCTTCTCTCGGCAATGGGCCCACGCCCCAACCAATTCATTGGAAACAGGCTAGGTCTAAGAGACTTCGACAAAGACTTTAGATGGAAGGAATGGTCAGAGAGAAGAGGTGGGGAAGATGTGGCATTGTTGAGCAAAGGCATTAAAGACTGGAAAAACCCTGTAGGTGTATATCATTGTCGTCTAGCGAGATCTGTGGACTCACAGTCATTAAGCCCCCTCCTGAACTACCCCATCCTCTTCCTCCTCTGCCTCGAGTAGATGTTACTCTCCTCAATGCCAAGCAGGCTCTATGCCACAACAAATTTCGACGACACTGCCAACGTTCCTTGCAAGCTGGGCCCAACAACCCTCTGCCGCCATTCCTCCTAAACCTGGACGGTACTGCAGGTACAGGCAAAACGTTCACTGTCAATGCGATATGTCAGACGGCCGCAGACTTAGTCGATGAGGCTGGCATGGGAAGTATGGTAATTGTGAGACGGTTAGCGCCAACAGGTATAGCTGCCTTTCATATACACGGTTCCACGTACCATTCCGCACTCGGCCTTTCCCCAAAGGAAAAGAAAGGCAAGGCGGCTGCCGGTCGTCAGTTAGCTGCTCTTCAAGAGGATTGGAAGCACATACGTTATCTGATCATTGATGGAAAATCAACGGTTGGTCGTGTGGGACTGGTCCTCATTGACAAACGTCTTCGTGAGATCTTTCCTCATAGGGATCTTCCTACGTCAGAGGAGAAGAGAAGGTCTGACGATGCTGATTCCCTGACGAACGTCGTCTTCTTGATGCGTCGTCTTGATGGAAGGCGCAAAGGTCATGCTTACTAGAAACCTTTGGGTCGATCAGGGTCTCACGAATGGGTCAATGGGACAAGTGCACGAGACTGGGATGATGTCGCACGACCAGGGGTTGATATGCCTTCATGTGAGTTAATGGCGTTCCTTGGTTGCACCGGTGCAGTTCACGCTGACACAAATGAACAGGGCGTACCTCTGGTTCCAATCACCCCGGCGAAGTGTGAATGGAAGTCCCAGGGAGTTGCATGCAGTCGTACCCGAATCCCTCTTCAACTCGCATTTGCCATCACCATCCACAAATCTCAAGGCATGACTCTTGACAGATGAAGTCGTCGGTCGGCTGGTGGTGTAAGTCAAAACATGCTCCCGAGGGGCTTGTCACGAAGACCCAGCAATGGGTAAAAGAACACAGTGGAGACTGGAAGAAGAAGACATTTGCCGACTTGCACAGGATGGGCATGAGAGCCGAGGTGTACCAACCTCTCTATCAGCAGGTAGTTGGAGGTGCCATGATCAAATATTCGAAAGGAGGATATGGCAATGGGAAGCATGATTCGGATTGAAGCTGTTTGTTTCCATAGTTTTCGGTTCGGTGTTGTACGTAGCTATACTAGATTGTTATGCATACTGCCTACACCAGCAAGGTCTACGGTCCACCGCAGCTACCCGACGCAAGCCTGGGGAGTCACTCTTTGACTTCGCGCGGCGCCATTGCCTTGGCTCTCTCCAAACCAGGGCAGCCAGTGTCACAGAACGATTCACTTCCATCTTCTGCAGCCCTTTGGTCCTTTGCAGTGCCATAGATATCCTCCCTACAAGCTGTCCTCCCTCTACCTTTCCCAACACCTTCTTCCGACCGCTGTCTTCCTCGGTTTTCTCCTCCAACAGACCGCTGCTAGAGATAATCAGGGATTTGAATGCTTCCCCAGTGAGCAGGGGGCTGCCCTTGTTTAGGAATGAGGAGAGGAACGAAAAAACATAAATGGTAAATTTGAAATGAACAATGAAATTTCACCCAAAAAGCTAAAGAAAGAAAATTATTTTTCTTTTTATCTTCGTGCGAATGGAAGATGAAAAAGACCTCCCTCCTCCCAAGATACAACGTCAAGTGCACTTAATCGTGACAAAAAATCCGAGAGTTTTGGGTTTACAGACGGGAAAACCGCCGAACAGAAATGGAAGCTCGCAATTAATATGCATTCCCCTGTCTTCACTTGCCTGTACCCTACATACTATCTCATCTACCAGTTCATTGAAAGTTCGACGATGTGAGCAAGTTGTTCTCTCTCTTCAGCATTATTGTTCTTGGCCAAAACAGGAGCAAGATCCAGAACTCTTCGTTGAGGAAGACAGCCATCGACAAGCTACATCAGAATTGGTCAATATACTTCGGCCTATAAATGGACAGTAAAAAACTTACGGAAGTGATGTCGTTTCCTGTGTAGCCAACTTTACTCAACCCTCTAGGAACTTCCACGATATCCAAAAATCTTCGGATCTCCTCACTCAACTTAGGTCCCAGGTCCTCATCCTTTAGACCAGTCGCCTCATGGGCCCTGTCTTTCCCAAGGAAGACCAACAATGCTTCGCGGTGTCTATCAGGAGAAGAAGGAGCCGTGAAATTGAATACGGCGGGAGCTGTCAGAGAAACAGCCACGCCGTGAGGAATGAGGGGGACGTCGGGATTATAAGATGGGTGATGATACTGTGTCTCCTTAGGTCTGCCTTTGTTAAGTGAAGAAATGGGGTAGGAGAAGGCGTGCTTGAGGTTAGAGAAGTTAGTCTATGCTCCTAACATTGATCGTAATAGCTGAAACTGGACTACTCACACACATGTGCACTCCTGCATTACCAAAACCAATACCTGCAGTAGAAGCAGCTAGAAGCATTTGCGCTCGGGCCTCTTCGTCACCAAAGGGGTCTCGAGCAATTCGAGGAAGATACTTGACTGTAGTTTCCAAAGCCCATTTGGAAAAGATATCAGAGATAGGGTTGGAGCCCTGATAGGCAGCTATATGGCAGGCAGACGGGCATTTAATATTCAAATCAGAACATTAGATAATAATATCACATACGTCGGTTAATGGGGTTTGCAGGCCTAGGTGTCCTCTGATGGTAGGGCACGGCAGTCCAGCCTACATAAGAAGAGACAAATCAATGATCTATTCAGCTTTGCGATATCAGGTCTTACTTTCGAGCGAATGAAAGAGGACATCCAGCCCGGCTGCGATGGCCACTTCCTTCGGACACGTAGTGGTGTTCAACAGATCGACAATACCCAAAGTTGGCTTGAGAGCCCGCGATGCAATTCCAGTTTTGAATTTGCGAGACGGAATGTCTAGGATGGCAGTGCCAGTAGTCTCAGATCCTGTTCCCTATGACTTGGCCATCAGCTTTTTCATGGTATACTGCTACACGGCCCAATTAAGCTCACAGCGGTAGTCGGGACTGTTTATCATATCAGCATCAGCATCAATCCGGGAGAAAGGTCACCGGCTAACGTACTGGCAATCAAAGGGCTGAGTTTCTTGGTGATGGGTGTACCTTTACCGATGGGAGCGTTGATGAATTCAAAGAGATCGGCTTTTGGATAATTCGTGAACAAATTGGCAGCCTTAGCAGTGTCCATAGATGATCCACCACCAACGGCCAAAAAATGAGTGAGATGTGAAGACCTGGAAAAGTCGATTGCTTCCTAAGCGGTGCAATGGCCACAAGATTATGTCAACTGAATCCACGAAGCACCGTGTGCTTTTTTTCTCCTTCGGCTTAATGTTTCAAACTTACTTGCCAGCTCTTATCTGTAGGCTCCACTGCACATTTATCCCACATTACGAAGTTCAAACCCGCTCGTAACAGACTCTCTTCCACAATCTCTATCACGGGGAGTTTCGCTACATTGGGATCCGTAAAAACACCGATTTTAGCCTGAGAGCGGTCTACAGCAGGCATTTCCTTTATGAGATTGGCAAAATCCATGCCCACTTCGCTGGTTGCATGGGCACCAAACCGAAGGTTTGATGCGGCCATCTAGAGATGTTAATCTTAGGTCAGGGAAAACCAAACGATGCGTTAGAGAATATTCACCTCAAAAGCGTAGTCGGTGTTACCAGGAGGGGGCCCGCCTCTGATTGGCAAGTCTACAGGGGTTGCCATTCCACGCAGCCCAAGTGGGACGTGGGATTGGGTGTGTCCATGGTTATGGGCATGGTCAAGCACTGAATGGGTACGTCCACAGCCTCTACAGCCTTGGTTAGCGGTGAGCGAGAGGAGTCGGACGATGGAGGCTCTGGATGCTGGAGGGGGCATATTTGTGTTGCTGTGGATGTGGTGTTAGGTGCAGGCCGGTGGAGGATGGCCTATAATATAAGGGGGCGAGACGAGGCTTAGTGTGGCAGAAGCAGAGCTCGCCTAAAATTGCCGTCAGCTGGTGGTCTACACATCCCTCACAATTACTCTCGTACGTTATTCTCGGCTAATAAACTCGGACCGGCGATGCTCGGCAACTCGTCGTCCGACGGCAAGTTATGACGCCGATACTCCTTGCCATAAAGCGAAGCCTCATTTATTACTATGCAGTAACTACAAATATAAAAATCCATACATCATTTGCCTACAGACAGAAGCCTTTATCAATTTACAGAATCATCCAGAGTATATCCCGCTCCACCAGATGCCCCAAATCATCGCCACAAAGGCGCTCACGCCCATACCTGTACGTGTGTTGCCAAACCCAAGCAGAACGATAATACACCATGGCCACCCAACAAGTCTGTCGAGCAAAGTCCCAAAAAACTTCTCAATCAAAAGAACCTCGCGCTGAGTGGGCAGAGGTCTTGGATGGTGAGGTGAAGGTGCAGGAGGAAGCGTTGGTGCGAGGTGAGGAGAGGGCGTTTCGTGAGAAACTTCCGGTAAAGACAGGATCGCATGGACGGGCTTGTGATCAGAAATGACAAGCTCGATTGTGGAGTTGAAATGGAGAATAGTGGTTGTGTCTGCCACGTTAGAGGGCACCGGGTCCAAAGACGCTTCAGGAGAAAAGAGATGCGGAGGATCGGTATGAGAGGCAAAGAGAATACGGTCAGTCCAGCCGGGAATGCGCTTCCTGTGGGTACAAAGTGAGCTTTTCGCGTCAGGAACGTTATACGATCCACATACTTGCTGTATCCTTCAACCTGTCCAACTATCCTCTTGTACGTAGGCGCGAATCTAGTCAAATCGCCTTCCCTTAAGCCCCCGAAAGCCCTCCCTTCTCTCTGTTCTTGTCTCAAAGTATCAGTATCCAGCATCCCCATTCGGGACTTTTCCAATTCCAGTACATTTCCGAACATGTTGTTCTCTTGTAGAGCTCCTGGAGGTGGCTGCTTGGAAAGCCTATAGTTGAGGTCACCCATAAAAAATAAATGAGAAGTGTCAAAAATCTGCTGTGAAGTTGTAAGAGGATCCGTTGAATTGAAGACGAGAGAGCTCAAAATCCTCTGATACTGTGCGTTGCGTCGAGGGATATTGTGGTCATATGCTTCGAGGTGCGCATTGACGAAGCTGAGCACATATTAGCATTGTTCTTGGAGATTCTAAAGATTGGTCTTACGTCAGATTCTCCCATCCACCAATCTTGCCCCTTCTCACAGGGAGTCTGACACCCACGGCCCCTTTATTTCCCATGCCTCCCCAAAATAATCCCAGAGTTGCGGTCGACGGCTTTCCTATCCTCCCATCCATGGTACTATCCCGGGAGAAGATCCATAGTGCATTTCCAACATGGGCCACTCTGGCGACCAGGGAATATCTCTCCGGTGTTTTATTGGGTGACAAAGAACTGGCGTGGGCGGATAAAAGATTTTCAATGCGACTAGTCAGAGCAAGGAGTACAGGCTCTGTCAAACCAGCCACTGCATCACATGTCAGTACAGACTAAAAAAACGAGTAGATGAGGCCGCTCACTAGCAAGATGGAGAGGTAAAAGCTCTTGAATTCCTATAGCGTAAAGGTCTGGAATGAACCCCTCAGGCAGTTCGGGATTGGAAGCATTGCGCAAAACTGGCAGAAGCCAGCTCGTGAGGT